>NC_092801.1:18152826-18256818 GCF_918797505.1 Bemisia tabaci | reverse complement strand
GTGGAATACTGCCATGCTAAGAAAAAACGCCGTATGAACATTCGAAAGTTGCCAAATTTCCTTCACTAAAATTTTTATTTTTGAGAAAAGTTATGAATATTTTTCCTTGAAATTTTTAGGAACTTCAGATCAGAATACGAACAAAATTCTCTAAAAAATTGGAAGAAAAATATTCATAAGTTTACCAGGGAATCCGTGTTTAATCGAAGAAAATTTGGCAACTCCTGAAGGCTCATACAGCGTTCTCCCTTAGCACGGCAGAATAAGACCACTCTAGGTGCACACGACTGATAAAATTGACTATATTTTGCAATTTTTAACTATAAATTCTAGCCCTGTTTAAAAACAACGTATATGCCATTAGTTTTCCTATGCACATGAGTGTTTTTATCGATGAGCCAGAATTTATAGTTCCGAATTGCAAAATGCAGTTCAAATATCGATCCTCATTGAACGCAAACGTTTTTAGACATAGAAACTAAGAATCGGTCCAGGTAACCAATGTTCTTGTCAGCTGCGATCTAGTGCGTCGTGAGGATCAATTCAGTGCATGATAAAAAGACCAACCTTCTTCCTTCCCCACGAGGAAATTGAGTGCCATTGTTAAAGAGGACGCATGAATTATTATTTTTTCAGCGATCAACTTGATCAATAGGATGCATTTTGCAATTTGGAACTACAATATCTAGCGCGGCATAGAAACAACGTATGTACCATTACTTTCACTTTGCAAATGAGGGTTTTAACGGGTGGGTTAGTGATCATAGTTCCTAATTGCAAAATGCGATCCAATTACAGATAGACAGCTCAAACTAGGAACCAGCTACATTAAACGCTGCCTAATTTACTCTTGCGTCCGTTTTTTTTTCCAAGAAAACTAGACATTGCTCAGTCTTGTCATTTTGCGAGTAAACTACTTATAATTTAATTGAACTTTATAGAAAATCCAGGGCACTACACGGTTTTCTTTAAAAAAACAAAGAATAAAGAGAGAATTTTAAGGCAGTACGGAATGCAATCACGCGATTCAAGTCAAATCCCTTCAAATGGTTGTGAATGGAGATGTTGCTTGTGTGAGGAATTTGCGATTTGACTGTTGATTCTTATGTAAAAGTTCGCGAGAAACACGATGGTGCCACTGGTTTTCTCTGAAATCAACTCCCAAGCTCCAAAAAAGCTCTCAAAGTGAGGCCAAAATGGAGCGGATATCCCACCCTACCCTGAGAGTCCACCTCTACATCAAAACAAACTCTCCTTGCAAAGATAGGGAGCAAATGCATTGACAGGGCTGCCACTTTATTTGGGGACTCCAAAACTGAAAACATGGCAACCTTGCTAATGTATTTGTTCCCTGTCTTTGCATGGAGAGTTTGTTTTGATGTGGAGGTGGACTCTCAGGGTAGGGTGGGATATCCCCTCCATTTTGGCCTCAGTTTGAGAGCTTTTTTTGAGCTTGGGAGATGATTTCAGAGAAAACCAGTAGCACTATCGTTTTTCTCGCGAACTTTTACATAAGAATCAATGGTCAAATCGCAAATCCCTCACACATGCAACATCTCCATTGCTACAATTTTATACCGAACAAATTGTTAAAAATAGCAATATTCTCAGCTAAAATGGCAACGCTGCTCAAAATCCGGACCGGAAACCAAAGATGAGGAAGAGGGAACAACACCTCTTCCAAAACGACTCTGAAGATAGAATAACTCCGATTCCGTCCATCAGAGAGCGCCAGGAGGAGGAAAGCGATGCCGATTAGAGCGCTCAGCGGCATTTCCACCCAACTCGACAAATATAGCTCCACTGAAAATCTAGCCTCTCCGGACCAAGCTCCTTTTCCGCGTGGACGAGCGCAAATATTTCATTTCCAATCAACTTGGCGGCTACGTAATAATTCTACTCTAAGGCCTGAAGCTCATGAGCTTGGAGGGTGAAGCGATGCAAGGGCGATGAAGCGAGAGGGGGTCGGTGATGAGTCAATTCACCGTGAAATTGACGCGACAATTCACGGCACCGGTGAGAACTTAAATTCTGATCGTTCACAGTCACTCTTTTTTAATATTCCATATTTCTTTGGAATATTGATTAATGGACGGACTTTACGGGGGAAGTAACAAGCGTTTCCAAACGAGTGGGTAAGTCGGTTGATTTGAGGTTATAAAATATATCGAAAGTTACTTGGTGTTGGCTTTTCCCCTCGCTTCGTGGAGGGTTGGTTATTTGACGTTCTGAATGTACTTAATGGACTATGATTTCGCTTGATTGCCTCTAGTCTGGCAGACTCAGATCCGGCGACTCGTAATTTGTCAGATTCGGACGGGTTAAATTTAGAAGGAGCAGAAGAGGAAAAATTAAATTGTAGCCTGAGAGGAGAATAAGGAGAGAAGAAAGAAAGGAGATGAGAAAAATCAGAGGAGGAACGAATATTATTTCTTGGTTCTTTTCATTTCTTCTTCTCTTTTCTCTCTCATTCCTTCGTCCTTTACTTAACACTTCCTCTTCCTCCTCAACTCTCTCCTCCTCCTCGTTGTAAACCGTTTCCTTTTTCCTGTTCTTCTGCTCCCCCTACTTTTTTTTCTCTATTCCTTCAAAATATTAGGGAGAATATAGCTACAGCTCGTTTCAGATTACTATCCCTCTTTTGTTATATGCTGCCGTGTTAAGGAAGAACGCCGTATGAACATTCGAGAGTTGCCAAATTTCCTTCAATAAAATGTTTATTTTTAAGGAAAGTTATGAATATTTTTCCTTGAAATTTTCAGGAGCTTTAGGTGCAATTGCAAGCAACATTATTTGAAAATTTGGAAGAAAAGTATTCATAGGTTTACCAGGAAATTCGTGTTTCATGAATGGAAATTTGGCAACGCCTGAAGGTTCATACGGCGTTTTTCCTTAGTACGGCAGTATGTAATTCCCTATCCCGCGGATACGGTAAAGGAGAAAAGGTAATCTAAGACGGGCTCTAATCGGTTTTAGTTTCGTTAATTTCGACAAGGAAACTTGTTTCTCCAGTCTTCCATACTGATTCATTGAGTCAAAAAGGGAGAAAAAATAAAAAAAAATTCAAACTAATTCTACCAGTTAAATATTTCAAATAAACTGAAAATCTCCTAACACTGTTAATCGGTGCACTTTTTAAAATCTCAATCCAGTCTGAATCGAATCCGTTCAAACGGGACATTGAGGTCAACGCCATTAGGAACGAAACAAATTAAAGAAATGTAAATGGAAGAGGCAAAAAATAAATTGAAGTGTCTCGGGATAGTGAGGAGCGCCTACCGACAAGTATTATTTTCCCCATTCATCAAGACAGCGAGGAACTGGTGAAAAAAGAGACCTTAAACTTTCCATGCTCAGAAGCTGTGCAGGAAAAAGGTCGAGTGCAAAATAGGATTGGGAGGAAGAGGGTAGAGGAGAGAGGAAAAGGATGATAATTTATGCAAATGTATTCTGCACGATTGATTTTTGTCACGACACAATTCATTACGGTGTATCCATTTAAACCTAGTTTCTACTACCTAGTAATCTTCCCGGTGAATAATTTGCAAAATTACCCGGTTTAAAAGTACTTAACGCGAGGACTAACAGTCTCTTTATGACCACTGCTATTGCGCTAATGTAAAAATACGCGCAACTATGAATTACTGTCTATAAAACGACTTTTTCTCCTTCAAGTTGCTACACAGAAACGTTGAGAGAAAATCAGCAACAAAACAATGGCTGAAGACGCAAATGAGTAGCAACTTCGCAATATTTCAAAATCTCCGACTACATCCTATTTTTCAAAGAGAAAACCAACCAAGTATCCGCTTGGAAATTTCTAAGGATGTTTTTAAATTAGTGAAGAAAAGTCACAGAAAATTTCAAGGAAAACTGTTCGTTAGTTTGCTTTTAAGTAAATAAAACTTGCGCGAAAATTTGCAGCGTCACAATCGGAGATACTCATTTCCCAACTTCAGTCATCTAAATGCAGTCATCTAAATGTCATTTCAGTTGAAGAATCTAATGGATGAACAAGTTAAGAGATATTTTTTAACAAGTTTAAGAATTTCTGGTGCATAAATCGGATTTTTCTACGTGTGTTATTCGAGAGATCCATACTATGAGCTCTCTAACTCTTCAAATTTTCATGTCTGAATATTTTAAGCGAATGACCTCAGATTCCCACGATACACGGTGAAAAAAACTTCGTGCATGGGACCCGACGTTGAGGTCATATGGATCTCTGAAGTTTTCGGGTCTCGCATCCGAAAAGTTGAGGTCCAGGAACCAAAGTTCGGGTCAGACATCTGAAGTTCTTAGGTACACACCGAAGGGTTCAGGTCACACATCTGAAGAATCCGGTCATACCTACAAGTACTTCAGATGTCAGACCAGATGACAGTTGGACCTCAAGTTTTTGGATGCGCACGGAGAAAAAAACTTCGTGCGTGGGACCCGGAGTTTAGGTCATTTGGATCTCTGAAGTTTTCGGGTCTCATATCCGAAAAGTTGAGGTCCAGCAACCGAAGTTCGGGTCAGACATCTGAAACTTCAGTTCTTACATCTGAAGTACTTCGGTTTTCACATCCGAACAACTTCGGTTCTCACATCCGAAAAACTTCGGTTCTCACATCTGAAGTACTTTAGATGTAAGAACTGAAGTTTCAGATGTGTGATCCAAACCTCAGCAGCTGGACCTATAGTGTTCAGAGGCTCAATCCGAGAACTTCAGAGATCCATATGACCTAAACTTCGGGTCCCACGCACGAGTTTTTTTTCTCCGTGTGACCTGGACTTAGGCAGCTGGACCTCAAGTTTTTAGATACGTGATCCGAAAACTTCAGGGATCCATATGACCTCAACTTCGGGTCCCATGCACGAAGTATTTTTCTCCGTGAGGTACAAAACACTTTTCGGAGGTTGAACCCCCTTGGCGCGTGGCGACCATGAACGAATACGAGACCTTTTAGATACATTAAGTATCTGTTTCAGTTATCAAAATCCCCGGACCACCTTATTAATTCGGATGAAGAAAAATCTGCTCTTCAGGATTCATGGGCTAGTTATCACGGTCGGGAAGGCTACCTCGGCGAGAAACCCGGAGAGAGGGCGTCTTGACGGATGTTGGATGGTCGGAGGCAGAATCAAAACAGCCCGGAATCCTGATTAGCTAATCAATCAAGAGCCCCTTAAATGACTTCTATCTTACCATCGAAATGTGCATCATCCATCCTTGCCACAAGTTCTCAAAGCTTCAGATAGGAGAAACCTCATTTGAGACTTTCAAACCTCATTTTATTCCTATTCCTCTTTGAAATCGCACATCGGGAGTGAAAAAGGAGAAGAAAAGAAGGGAAAGAAGTCGTGGAAAAAGAGGGAAATGAAAAAACGGAGAAGAGCAAGAAAAAGACTAGGGAGGAGAAGAGAAAGAAAGGGAAAGGAGAGGAGAGGATAAACGAAGAACCCGAGGAAGGAGAAAAGACAAAAGAATATAGAGAAGTAAAAATTCCTCTCCTCTTATTCTTTTTCCTCTTACTCTTCTTATTCTTCTTCTTCCTCTTACTCTTCTTATTCTCCTTCTTCCTCTTACTCTTCTTATTCTTCTTCTTCTTCATCTTCATCTTCGTATTCTTCTTCTTCCTCTTCCTCTCACTCTCCTTATTCTGATTCTTCTTCTTTCTCCTCTTCTTATTCTACTTCTTTTTACTTTTCCCGCCTCTCACCCCTGTTACCGAGAAAAAGTAAGTGTATTATAAAAAGTCGCAGTCCCAACTTTCTTAATTAATTCGTCTAAGGCATTTAAAACACGTTTAGAAGAAGAAATGTAGAAAAATCAAGAGGGCAAGTTCAAATCGAATTTCCGTTTGCCGCCATGGATTCCCGCGCTCATTTACACACTCACACAAGCACCCAGCGCCGAACCAGACTCCACTTTTTCCCCGTGCTTTTAGATATGAGCACTCCGTCTTTATGTCTTCGGGCTAGGCCAACCTGGCCGGCTCAACCCCAAAGATTAAAAATGGCGAAGTTTCTTCTTTCTCCTGCAAACTCGCCAGTTCGCAGATAGGCAGTATCGTTCCTCAGCCATTGATATGGAGCCTTCTAAGGATAAGTGGATCGCATTTTACAAAAAGGAACCAGAAGCATTGCAATGGTGCTGAGATTGTGTAAATTCATCCTTTGCAGTAAAATAACGGAAATCATGAAAAAATATGATATTTACATGGTAGTTTTTGTCTTAGATTCACAGTTTTCAGCGAGTAAAATAGAACTGTCAATGGATAATCAGGTTTTTTTTCAAAAACAGAAGAAGTTGCACAATCTAGCAACATTGCAATGCTCGTGGTTCCCTTTTGCAAAATGCAATCCAAAGGACTACATTTTGCAATTTGGAACTATAATTCTAGCCCGGTTTAAAACACGTATGTGCCATTAGTTTCCATCTGCACATAAGTGTTTTTCCAGAAGAGCCAGAATTTATAGTTCCAAATTGCAAATGCAGTCCAAATGATGTTCGAGGACGACTAAAAATACGCCCCACAGTGCCAGGGGGAATTTACCAGCGGAGAAAGATCCGAGTTTTCCTCACTCAATCTGGCAGCGGGCGTTGATGGATGGGCCCGCGGAAGAGGCGTCTGCACGGAGGAATCAGAGCGTGGACGGAGAGTGTATTATTCTTCGAGACGAGTTAAAAATCTCGGGGCTCCGGCTCCCCTGACGACCCCCCCCCCCCCCCGTCCCGGCCGGTCTCTGTTTATGTTTTTAAGACGTGATGACGATTCCAAAAAGGGGGTAGTAAATATTATTCAGTCGCTCAAGCCTGACTCCCCGGTCATTCCAGGCTCCCGTCCAGGGCTCCAGACTTGGCCGCCGCCGCTATTGTCGAAGCGGCGATGCCGAATCGTTCTGAAATTGAATGATTTTTGTAGAGACTCATTGAAGGGAGAGTCCCTCTATACTGAGAGTCAAGACAATGTGAATCCATTTCTGATTGGTTCCCGTATTTTAGGCCTTCACAGTGTCACGAACTGGAATAAAGATTACATTTTCACCGATTGCAAAGATTATAATCTGGAATTGATCGGGGAATTACGGGTTCGGCAAGGAACAAACGGAATGAGAGAAGGAACGGAGAATGGAATTTGAGAATGGGCCGATCAAAGATTACAAAAAACGTTCAATTTCTGTAAACTTTATTCCCGTTTGTGACTCCATGAGGGGTGTTGTCTTGACTCTCAGTATAAACGGACTCTAGTATGAGCCAAAGACATAAAGACGGAGTGCTCGTATCTAAAAGCACGAGGAAAAAGTAAAGCCTGATTTGGCGCTGGGTGCTTGTGTGAGTGTGTAAATGAGCGCGAGAATCCATGGCGGCAAACAGAAATTTGATTTGAACTTTTCCTCTTGATTTTCCCACATTTCTTCACCTAAACGTGTTTTAAATGCCTACAACGAATATATTACGAAAGTTGGGACTGCGACTTTTTATGATACATTTACTTTTTCTCGGTAACAGGCAGATAGTTTTTCTTCTGCTCATTGTGGTCCTGCCGGTTCAAACAGGCCGTTACAGTCCTAGATGACCGTTACCCCCAAATGAAATTAATCGGTCGATGACGGACCAAAACTAACCTAAAGTTAAATAAATATGAGTGGGTAAGTGAATTTGGGCAAAAATCAACCTAGAATACTTTGTTTCCGCAATATGAAATCTGAGCCTCTCATTTCGTTAAATTCAATTTTCTCAGAACGGTTCCACATTCTGTAATGCTGAGGAAGAACACCGTATGATCATCTGGCCGTTGCCAATCTCTACCCTGGATAAAAATCGTAGTTTTGAAAATAAGAGATGATTAAATCTCCTGGAAATTCCCGGAAAATAAACTAAATTGCCTGTAATCCTTTCTGGGCATTGTGAAGCAAAATTTTCACAAGTTTTGCGGAAGTTTCATACGTCATGAGAAGAATGGCAAAGTTCGAAATTACATGCGGCGTTTTTCCTTAGCATGGCAATATTGATGAGAACAATAATTAAAGGCTGTCATAATTTACGTGACACAATTTTTCGGTATTTTTGACCCCAACTCCTCCTTTGTAACGTTTCTGTGACGTAGGTTTCTATCCTTTAACACGTAAAAACAAAATGGCATAACGCTCTCCTCGACCCCCCCCCCCCCTAAAGCGTTATGTAACTTAGGGACGGCCCCTTAAGTTAAGTTTAGTTAAGTTAAGTTAAGATTTTCGATGTATCTAAATACAGCAAAAATATTTTGAACGATCTCTCTGGCTTACGAGACGAGAGGATGCGGCATTTGTATCAGCGCCTAAATGCAACTATTCGTGTCTTAGGGATGTGCGTGTTGCATGCATCAATAATTTAAGGCGCCCCAGGTGTTTGAACACTCACAGCAGCGACTTGGCGCGACGTGCTCGTCTCTCCGAGTTATTTTGCGTCGTCCGCCAAGTATTTCAAAGACGTTGATATCAAACGTTGAAACTTGGCAAAGCGAGGAGTTTCCCGATTTTATCCTGAAAACCGTACTTAATGTATATGCCTCCTCCATCCTCTATACATCCTCTAAATTCTACGTGCCCTCCACGTCCTAGGTACATTTTATAGATGTGATCATCTATGACGAAAGGGTCCTTTTTGCCTTTTTTTTTTTAAATGAAAATATTACTTCATCTTTTCGCATATTTTTTTTCATCAATTTACATGAGAATAATCCATGCAGGGTGTACAAACCTCTCGAAATCATGAGTTGAAAAACGCTGACTCCGCAAGTTTAAATATTAGAGCCTAACACTGCGGAGCGGCGTGCTGCCAGCACAAAACGCGCACTGGCGCCTACAAACCTGACAGGGATACTTCACGCATTGCGTAATGCGTGAAGTATCCCTGTTAGGTTTGTAGGCGCCTATGCGCGTGTCACGCTGGTTGCCCGCCACGCCGCGGAGTGCCACGGCGCCTCAAGCAACTAGTTCACAACAGAGGTGTTGCGAAGTATCATACGAAATTGAAGGCACTCCAACATATGCATGGAATCGAATCTTTCTAGCGAGCAATCTCAAGCTAGCTTGGAAAATCGTGCTGAGAATTTTTCATAAAAAATTTCCCTTTAATTTCCCGACAAATAAATCTCGAAAGGGATGTGGAAACGGGTTAATTTTTGCGTCGCTGATGAGCTTGATGTAGCACTTTATTGCGTCCATTTTAGGCTCTGAAAAAGGCAACTTAAAATTTTGAATAGCTGCATTGTTTTTTTCAAAAAAGGGCACGTTTTTTAGATTGCAACGTTCACAACGTTACGGTCACCGTTTGGTTCAACAAGCCTGGGAGGGTTTTTTTTTGCGTGCGTTTTCAAGTGATAGTAGAACAATTCTCGGTGATTTAGGATTATAAAATCAATGTAGAGTTTTTGAGTACTAAGATCCATTCTCCCATGATCATTTGATTTTTGTAATATTTATTTTCCCTTTCAGAAAATGGTAGCATCCTTTTAAACCCACGATTTTCGTTCCGAGGCTCCCCTTCACCCCTTCTCTCCTTCCCTCCTTCTCTCCTTCCCTCCTTCTCTCCTTCCCACCTTCTCTCCTTCTCTCCTTCTCTCCTTCTCTCCTTCTCTCCTTCTCTCCTTCTCTCCTTCTCTCCTTCTCTCCTTCTCTCCTTCTCTCCTTCTCTCCTTCTCTCCTTCTCTCCTTCTCTCCTTCTCTTCTTCCCTCCTTCCCTCCTTCTCTGTTCTTCCCTCAAACCAGATGACTATAGCTGACTTCATACAACAGAAGTTTATTTTCAGTTATAAGAAGCTAATTTTTGGCTATATTCGGCTACTTTCGGCTGTTTTCAGCTTTATATGCCTATTTCTTTTTGAGTGAACCACCGTAAAATAAAACTAAAGCAAAACGGCGATTATCCCTGTAGGACGGCAACAAGGAGAGGGGGCCACGCGGAATGATGAATGCCCCCCACTAATGTTTCAACCCTTCCGAGTCTAATCTGAGCCATGGCTGAGCCAAGGGTGAGGGGGGAAGGGGGGCGACGGTTGGGGGATGTTTCCTCACCTCGGCGGGTATTACACCCTCTCAAGATGTATCACTCCTCGGACTCGGAGGAAGACGCCGCGCGGAAAAGAAGTAATTAATTCTTCTCGTTTCCTTCGGCTTTTGCCTCTGCTTCTTACCCTTGAACCGCGCGCGGAGAGAACACAAGCCCCCGAGTTAATTTTACTGTCGTTTCTTTAACGACTCCTTTGACCGGGGGTGCGAGGGGGACGAGGGTGAGAGAGATAGTCATTTACACCCACGACCCACGGCCCACGGCTACCCATCCGTGCTGCGGAAGAGAGCAGGAACTCCCTTCTGGAAGTGCATGGGGTTCTCGTGTTCAACCTAGTCTGACAGACTTCGGAAGATGATGGCAGAGTAAGAGAAGGGGGGAGGAGAGGTAGGAGCAAAGAGAGAGATAAGGACGAGGGGAAGGAGATTAAAAGGATGAAAATGCCGAAGAAAAATAGAGTAGTCTCATCCTCTCTCCTTCTTCTTTCTCTTCCTCCTCTTTTTCTCTTTTTTTCCTTTCTCTTCTTCTTGTTTCTTCCTCTTCTTCTTTTCTCCTCCTCTTCTCCACCTCTTCTTCTCCTCTTCTTCTTTTTCTTTCATCTTCTTCTTTTCTCTTCCTCTTCTTCTTTTTTATTTCTCTTCTTATTTTTTCCTTTCTCTTTTTCTTTCTTTCTCTCTCTTCTTATTTTCTTCTCTTCTTCCCTTTTTACTTTTCTCTTCTTCTTTCTTCTCTCTTTTCTTCTTTTTGTCTCTTTTCTTCTTTTTGTCTCTTCTCCTTCTCTTCTCTCCTTCTTTTCTTCTCTTCTTCCTTTATTCTCTCTCTTCTTCTTTTTTTCTTTCTCCTCTTAATAAAATAAATATAGCTTACTAGTGCTTCTTTTTTCTTCATTCCTTTTCCTCAATTTCTTTCTCTTCTCCTCTTCTGCTTATTTTAGCTTTTCCACTTCTCATCTTTTTCTTCCTATTCTCATCTTTGTTACTATCTCTCAACTCCTTCTTCATCCTCTTTCATCCCATGCTTCTCCCTCTGATTCTTATTTCTATTGTCCCTCCTCTTTCTCTCTCTTAAATTTAAGTTAAATCTGTCTGGCAGCGGCGCCGGATGTAACCCCAACCGGGCCGTTTACTTTTGAAAGGGCCCAAGGGTCGGGAAACCGTGAGCTCTGGGAGTCGAGATAATCGAAAAAAATCAAGACTTAAAGGGTTCATCGCCTGCTCCTCTAAACATGAGCGCTTCAATTGAGGATGGTGACTTCAATTCGGGTCAAGTGATGCTTGGCGTAATTAGTTGCGGATTTCTTTGAGGACAGAGGCATCGCAGGTCTGGGTTGACCCCACCGTCAACGGCATCCAATCTCCCCATGCAATTGCGTGCTGGGTAATCTCTAAGGATGCCAACGCTAAACTGTCGTTCTAAGTTAAAACGTGCGGCTCTCTCGGCTTTAACAATACGCAGATTGCACTTGGGTGGGTTGCGGTGAATCTTGTCGGTTAGAAGCAATGCATACGGCTGCCTCTTAGTTGTCAATGGAGATGTTGCATGTGTGAGGCATTTGCGATTTGACTGTTGATTCTAATGTAAAAGTTCGTGAGAAACACGATGGTGCCACTGGTTTTCTCTGAAATCATCCCCCAAGCTCAAAAAAAGCTCTCAAGTTGACGCCAAAATGGAGGGGATATCCCACCCTACCCTGAGAGTCCACCTCTACATCAAAACAAATTCTCCATGCAAAGATAGGGAGCAAAGATATTAGCAGGGTTGCCGTGTTTTCACTTTTGGAGTCCCCAAATAAAGTGGCAGCCCTGTCAATGTATTAGCTCCCTATCTTTGCATGGAGAGTTTGTCTTCATGTAGACGTGGACTCTCGAGGTAGCGTGGGATATCCCCTCCATTTCAGCCTCAACTTTGAGAGCTTTTTTTGAGCTTGGGAGTTGATTTAAGAGAAAACCAGTGGCACCATCATGTTTCTCGCGAACTTTTACTAAAGAATCAACATTCAAATCGCAAATTCCTTACACATGCAACATCTCCATTTTATCAGATTGCATTTGGATTGATTTTCATTTAGATTGATTTTTGCATCAGAATGCATGGTTTTTTGACCGCTTCACGGCCCAAACCCATTTTAGCGGCTCTGGTGCTTGCACTAGAGCTGCTATTCCGGACGGTCCCAGCTGGGGAGTATCAATGCAGCATGTTACATTGTAGAGACCGCGCGTTGGTTGATGGGAATCGGCGCCATTTTCGGCTATGTTCCTTGTCATGACTTTATTTTATTGCATACTGTTTTATTGTTAGTCAATGCTATGTTGTGTATTGTATTTTTGGAATCATGGTGATACAGTCAACAATTCAAAACTTGTTTGTGCTTTTATCTCGTGATGGAAAAAATGTACTTTACGTTCAAAATTTGAAAATTTGAATTTTAAAGTTTTCGCGGTTAAGGAAGCTTTAACCACTGGTTGGAGCTTCCTAGTCATTTACTCGATATCAGCTGATAGCAAACAAAGGTTACCAGGGAAACCGTAAACGTCTAACAACTATCGTGGCCATTGGGGCGATTATTGAAATGATATCGACTGTATGTCGCCGCTTACGACAGGACATAGCCCTATCTTAACTGTGTAATATATCGCAATTCGATATTGTTTTGATTTTTAAAAGGAGCAATTCATTCATACAGTTCCGATTAGTTTTGGCGAACGGGCCCTTAACCTACGGCACTCGGCTCATGGGAATTTTTTAACTCTAAATTTTTTAACCTAACTCTTCCATTCCGGGAACATATTTATTGAAAACGGCGACTTTTTCAACAGTCCTATTTTTATCTACAACATCTAAGTGGCCCTTCATAATCATTTAATTTTGGCCCCTGGCCAGAAAAAGGTTCGGAAATTGCAGTGATTTTGCCGAAAATGCTGAAGTAAGTAAATTTGGGCATTTTTTTTCCTTCTTCAAACTCTGTGGAGAAGCACTTCTCCTCCAGTACATCTATTTTTTTACTTATCTCTCGCAAGGTACATTTACAGAAGGTGTGTTCCAGTATTAACAGTTCAGATTCGTTGTTTTTTTATTATAACGCTTATTTCGGAAAGCAATTATTACATTGTTCAATTCTACTGACTTTCAACACTCGATTATACTCCCGGCAAATTCTGCAGCAGCGTTTCAAATGTTGACTCTAATGCTTCCAACAGCCATCCGATGTCTAAGGGTTTATTCCTAGATTTAGGGATTTTCCGGAATTTCCAGGGATTTAGGGATTTTTCAGGAAATCTAGGGATTTTTTTTTGATGAGGTAAAGTTACCAAAAATCAACTTTTTAACCTCAATTATAGCTTCGACAATCGAAAACATTTTTTCATCTATATTTTGTAGGCCTTTTTGGCAACACTATTTTCCCCGCAAATAAGCCGGAAATTAAAACGATTGCGTCCTTCGATGTACTTGACATTCAACTGCATTCAACCTGTTAATAATAAGAAATCAACTAATATTCTTTCATTTTATTGGTCTGGATTAGCACTGCTTTCAGAGAGCGCCAAAATTCAAACGAGCCAATCAGATTTAAATATTGCAAATCGCTACATCGAATGACATCATGATTCTTCGTTAAAAATGGCGCTTTTTGCAAAATCTAGGGATTTTTTAAGTATATTTGAGCAAATCTGGGGATTTAGGGATTTTTAGCGAAATCTAGGCATTTTTTTTCTTCCCCGCTAGGGATTTAATATCGGAAGACTGGCTTCCAGTATCGCAGCGTTGATCGTCGCTGATGTCGAAATGGAACCTAATGCCGGACATACTGTAACACCTCCATTCCTCAATTCCGGTGAGGAATACGTCTCTACCCTTAACTCAATATAAATATACAAATTGATAAGTGAGTGCTTTAGTCTCCTGAAAACAGAATTGCGAAACTTAAAATTGGAGAAAAATGATGAGTAAATGAAAAAATGGAACCAATTGATGGAAAAGTCGCATGCCATTCTGACACAAAATATGGCGTCTATCGAATCACCTTAACTAAATAAAATAACCAAATTTTCAACTCTCAAACTATCAACTATCAACTATCAAAATTCAAACTATCAAAATTTCCAACAATGACAAAAATGATTGTAATATACCTATAATGTAATGAAATATACACGCTCTAATCATTTAATTTGTATTACCTTTATGTTATGTACCTACATGTTATACTATTTTTATAATAAATTTTGCCAACATGCTTTTCAATTCAGTCTACAACATTTCATTCCGACGTGGCAATAATGATTTATAATGCCCCTAAACATTAAAATGAATTACAATAGTAATGCCGCATTATAATGTCGTATTATACATCGCAACGATTCATGTCCTACTGATTATTGATTATTGTAAGATGAATTCTGTTTTCTCTGATTGTATGTTTCATACGTGCGAAGCAAGTACGGGTCACTAGAAACGTGGTTCGTACGGGTGGCTGATGAAATTGATCTTCGAATACCTTTTGATGAGCTAGGGAAATGGAACCATCTGCATCTCATGGACAATAAATAGTTGCCGTAATTAAGGTCATCCCGTGATTAAGGTGCCGTGATTTAAGTCATAAATTCTTCATCTAATTCTTGATTCATCTCCAAAATGTCTGCTAAAGCTTTCATGCGCTTCTCCTTGTATGCATGAATGAGCAAATTGGGTATCGAACAAGCGGACACTTTTTGAAAATTTAGATGATTCTGGACAATATCGTACAGAAGTCCACGAGCTGCAGATAGAACCATTACCTCTAGCTCATCAAAAGTTATTCGAAGATCATTCAACAACCTCTTTGACAAGTTGCAAAAACTTTTCGTTAACAATAGTGTCACACGGTACTAGGAATATTTACTATTTAACGAACCTTATATTTCCCTGACTCAGTCCTAAATTATAGAAGTATGCGTTACTTTTCCAGCAATCCAAAAAAACAATTATACAAAAAACCAATACCTACACTTTCAGATATAAAAATGCAAATTTTTTGCAGCCTCGCTAAACGACTTATCAACCAGAGATTTTTTAGGAAGCGGACCTCCAAAGAGCTTTCAAAATTAAAAGTATACAACAAGTGATAATGCCATGTATTCGCCATATCAAAGCCCAATACACATTTATACACCGGCTACGTAAATCTGCTAAGTTACAAAACATGAATCGACAGTTGTCGGATTGTACATCAATGACAAAATGTGTCTAGGCCCTCATTCTTGACTACAACTACTGCCCCCAGAGCCGCTCTCCGACGCCAATGCGTTGGAGCTTCCTGCTTGTTTAATTTTCCTTTCCCGGTTTCAGAGCCAGAAAAGTACGAGTTTACTTTTTACCTCATTCAATCATATCACTTGGACTGCTAGTGAGTGATTTCACGATAACAGGAATAGCTAAAATGTGCAACACCTTAAAAATGAAAAAGCAACAATTTTAAACAAATTCCATTGCTTCATTTTAAAGGTATCTAACTTCAACTAAACAAATTTCATTACTTCATTTCATTATTTCAATCGTTTGTCCTTAAGTCGTTTATAACCCACGGCGACACGACTATTCTTTTTATCGTGAAATCATCCTCGTACGGCGTCACTTAATACATGGACGTATTTCTACCAAACAGACCTATGTGGAGGTGAGAAATATGGGGTGTGCTCGTCGAAGCTGCATAAGAAGCAATGTAAAAGTGGGCGTGATTCCTTTGTAGAATTGGAAAAGCGGGATTTTACATTCTATCAAACAGACCTATGTGCCAACTGAATGCGGGAGTCATGAGCCGCGGGCATGGCAAGAGAGCGTTGTGCACAGGGCTCATGAGTTAAACACTCCCTCCAACGATCTCCCCCTCGCTAGAGTGCGCACTTTCATTGCCGCTGACGTCACTGGCGCTTTATTATTCTCATTCACTCTTACGCAAAGAGAACTAACGAGCACACCCCATATTTCTCACTTGCACATAGGTCTGTTTGGTAGAAATACGTCCACATTGCCTCAGTAGTGCTCCCATTGCATGTCCGTCAAGAGTCCGGAACTTTTTTGTTCCAATTTCTCCCACTCCATGACCGTCAAAAGTTCCGAGATTCCGTTCTAAATTTTTCTAAAGTTCCGGAAAATACAACGAATCCGAAACATTTCGGGAATTCCAAAAGCTTCAGGAAAATCTCAGAAGTTCCGAAATCCGGAACAGTTCCGGAACTAGTTCCGGAAAATGGGAGCTTTGTGCCTCTGGGTGAAGTTGCCCAAAGTCCGGTCGTCTCCGATCCGCAGTGCAGGCGGGCGGAGGTTCAAAAATAGGGGTGGGGGTTAAATCGGACGGGGAGGGGGAGTGCATTTCTTCGGGCGACGAGTGCGATAAACCGGCGGGGTTTATTGTGACAGGGATCCTGTGCTTCAGCATTGCGTTGCCGCCTCGACCGAAAAATCCACCTAATCACACTCACGATAGAAGTCCCGATACGAGATTTGGCACAATCGCTCGAGATTTCACGGGAACTGGGTTAGGCAACCGACTGTGTCGGCTGTCGGGGCCGGCAGGGGCCCAATTGAACGCATGTAAGTCGAAAGGGACTATCTTCACTGTAACGTGAACCTTGTCATGCATGTTTTCTTATGGGTCTCAAGGGCCTAAGTCACATTGGAGATAGTTGCTTTCGATTCAAGTCCGCCCGAGTCGATTCGGCTGCGGGGCAATTTGTTACCCCCGTTGGATTCGGCAGTGACACAAGTTCGCTTCCGAAGTGTTGGTGCCCGGGAGGGTGGGGGAGGGGGCGGAGGTTGCAATTTTTCCACCGTCGGTTTACGACAGTTTGGAAGAGATTTTTCCCGCTTTGGATCCGAACTGGAATGGAGACGAAGGCTATCAATAGAAATGTGAATCTCCAAGTAGAGAGAAGCATCATTTCAGCAAAAACTTAGTGAAACTTTTTTTCGCGGAGAGGAAACTTCGGTTCATATGAAACCGCCAAGTCTTCGGTCCAGGTAACCGAAGTTATGGGATATTTTTTCGATTTTATTATTCCATTGTGCAGGGCCTTCTCGGCAGAGCCATCCCTAACTCATCTTCGATTCGGCTTAAAGCCAAATACGTTGATAAACATGCCTCTATAAGCTTTATAGTGCAGGAGGTCTACTAAACTTTCATTTTGGATTCCATTTCTATTTTCCTGATAATTTCTAAATTGTAGCGCGGAAAATCCTTGTACCTCGTGTTGATCATCGTTTTACGGCAAATCACTACATTGATCGACCAAACATCGATTTTACAAATCAACATATTCAATGACTTTAATCAAAAGTTACTCTTTTGCAAACGGATTGTAACACGCTCGACTCTCTCGGAAAAGTCACGATCCAAGGCCGATTTTCCTGATTTTTCCTGAGGACTGATTTTTCCTGAAGACATGAAATTTCCTGATTATTCCTGAAGACATAAAATTTCCTGATTTTTTCCAGAAGACATAAAATTTCCTGATTTTTCCTGAAGACGTAAAATTCCCTGATCGTTCCCGAAGACATAAAATTTCCTGATTGTTCCTGAAGACATACAATTTCCTGATTTTTTCCTGAAGACATAAAATTTCTTGATTTTTCCTGAATACGTAAAATTCCCTGATCGTTCCCGAAGACATAAAATTTCCTGATTGTTCCTGAAGACATTAAATTCCCTGATTGTTCCTGAAGACATAAAATTTCCTGATTTTATCCGAAGACATAATATTCCCTGGTTGTTCCCGAAGACATAAAATTTCCTGATTTTTCCTGAAGACATTAAATTCCCTGATTGTTCATGAAGACATAAAATTCCCTGGTTGTTCCTGAAGACATTAAATTTCCTGATTTTTTCCTAGGGACATGAAATTTCCTGATTTTATCCGAAGACATAATATTCCCTGGTTGTTCCCGAAGACATAAAATTTCCTGATTTTTCCTGAAGACACAAATATTCCTGATTTTTCTAGCTTTTACTGACGGCGACAATAGAAACCCCGCAGTAGGTAGGTGAACACCTGAATATTCGAGTCCCGAAAGCTTCCACCATCGCCAAGATACGAATCAAGGATCTCTCTTTGTCTTCGGTTTTTCTCAAATACGGCAGCATCGACTCCGGCCGAAATCAAAGGTGGAACTACGAGGAAGCAGCCGAGGCAAAGGGAGAAGTGGATGAGTCAATTTAGTCTAAAAGCGGCCGGGAGAACGCGATAGGATATGAGTCCTGGAAGGAGCAAGACGAACCTCCCCCTCCGCCCGTCGCGGAATAATTGAAGTTCCGATCCGAGGCCTTTGTTACAAAGACATAGTAATTAAAGCTCAACCGAGGGGACGGTGCATGCATTTCAGCCTTGTCAAAATCACACGATTTCTTTATTCCGCCGCGCACCTCCCGCGGGAGCGCCGCGTAACTGGCGCAGTCTTTATAACTGGCGCAGTCTTTGATGCCGGGCCATTGTTCCCGCCACCGCCGCGGCGCACGGTGGGGCATCGTCGTGGATAAAGCGGACAAAACTCGTAACAAAACTGGAAAAAAACACATTGGATTTGGAGTCCAGACTCTTAAAAACATCGACAAGAAAAAATACTCTTGATTCAATCAGATTTAAGCTTAAACTAAAAGGAAATCCGCTCAAATGAAGAGGCTTGGTTCTTGATTTAAGCTTAAATCTGATTGAATCAAGAGTATTTTTTCCTGTCGATGTTTTTAAGAGTCTGAACTCTAGATCCAATGTGTTTTTTTTTCCAGTGTACCTACACAATTTTAAGGCCGAATTTTGCCATATTCTCTCCCAGAAAAATAAAACACGAGAGATATCGAGGCAACATATCTTACGTAGTTAGGCTGTTGAATCCGTCCAATTAATGTCAGTAAATACGAAACCCTAATTGGGTTTTTCTGAGAGAGAACATGGCAAAATTCTGCCTTAAAATTGTGTAGGTAACAAGAAAAAATACTCTTGATTCAATCAGATTTAAGCTTAAATCAAACGGAAATCCGCTCAATTTAAGAGGCTTGGTTCTTGATTTAAGCTTAAATCTGATTGAGTCAAGAGTATTTTTTCTTGTCGATGTTTTTAAGTCTGGACTCTAGATCCAATGTGTTTTTTTTTCCAGTGCAAATATTTTATTCTTGTCTTCTGTGCGGCGCGCCGGGCCGGGGGCTTTCTCCGCGGGAAATTGCTTAAATGGCGCCGCGTTTTTCCGACCGCGCGGAAATTGACTGAACAAAACCGCCGCCGCCGTGTCGGTCTATAGCGTCCTCTCGATCGGGCGGGGGCGCGAAAGAAAATTAAGATTTGAACAAGCAATCGAGCGAAGTGGCGGTACTGTCGACTGTCGAGCTCCTCCGGGTTCTCTCCTCTGGAAGAACCCCGTATGAACCGTCAAACGTTGCCTAATTTCTTCTAATAAAATACGAGGGATCCTAAGCTACGCCAATGGTTTATTTCGTGACCAGAGACAAGAGACCCTCCACTCGTATCTCGGCTATGAGGGTAGCTTTTACTTCGGGACTTGATCATTTTAACTGTTGACTTACCTACACACTGGAAAAAAACACACATTGGATCTAGAGTCCAGACTCTTGAAAACATTGACAAGAAAAAGGACTCTTGATTCAATCAGATTTAAGCTTAAATCAAAAGGAAATCCGCTCAAATTAAGAGGCTTGGTTCTTGATTTAAGCTTAAATCTGATTGAATCAAGAGTATTTTTTCTTGTCGATGTTTTTAGAGTCTGAACTCTAGATCCAATGTGTTTGTTTTTTTCCAGTGCATGGTTGATGTTAAACAACGTGTTGGCAGTTAGTTTGGGAAACTTGTTTGGCTCACGGCGTTACCCGAAGCTTATCATCCACCATGTAGGGAGGTCAACAGCGGAAAAAAAAGTGTTACTCCCTTATAATTGTCCATAAGGAAGTGTTGAATCCCGAAAGTAAAAGCTTCCACCCGTCGCCAAGAGGCCAGTGGAGGGTCTCTTGTCTCTAGTCGTGACACACAATTTAGGATTTCGGAGGATTTTCGGATTTAGGAGCAACAATTTGGTTAGGACGAGGATAGTCGGTTTTCATGGCTTCTCATGGGACTGTTGCTAAACAATAACTTACATCAAAGTTGCAACCGACCGTTTGAAAATCGGTGTCCAGATATGGAGCCTAGGTACTTTTCAAGTGAGTTTACGATTGAAATTTCAACGCTGAATCATTCATTGTAAAAACTACCCTTGTTTTGCAGTTTATTTGGCTTCTATTTCAGTTTAGGAATCTACAGTCATCTTTAAACATGGGAGCACAGTAAAAAATAAAAAAGTAAAATCCGAGGAAATTCAACACCATTCTCCTCAGGACAGAGACGCGGGCGCGCAGCTCTGGCGGGCGCGGAGCTCTGGCGGGCGGAAGCTCCAGCGGCGATGAGTGGCCTATTCCTCGGAATCAAACTCAATTTACGTTCCGGATTCGGTGGCTGCGAAGTGATCGGTGGATGTGAAGTCGATGGGTTCCTCAGAATGCTGACCGAGGAGGTGGAGGCCATTGTGCCGCGTAATTAGAGTTTCAGGACCCGCCCTTTTGGTTCGGCAACAACAACATACCTCCGACAGGAACAACGCGGAGATACGCGGTTCTTCCTGAGCACCCTCACCCTCGCGGGGAGCAACAAAACGGGCATTAACTCGAGGAGGCCCGAACATGAATGCTCGGTGGAACAAAACGTCCGTTTTTGGGTCGCTCGAGCCCCCCCCCCCCTCCCCCACGACGCACGTTTCCAAGATTGTTAATGGGTCAAATTCAATGGTCCGTCCGACGTGGTTGAATGCCGAGCGTTACAATAAGATTCATGAACCGCATGTCGTGGAAAGGAACTGATGACAATGGAATGTTCCAGTATTTGACTGATTTTTTACAATGAGGAGCTCTTTGGAACATGGGCGTGTAAGACTTGTGATGGTGCTAAGATTGTGCGACTTCATATACAATTTGCAGCGAACCGAGTTGCGCATAATTGATTCACAGAAAAATAAATCTAAATGGAGAATTTGCAGGTGTCTGAAATTCGATGAATTCCATGTCTACGCGGACACTAGCAAGTAAGCTGAGAACGAGGATACCCTTGGCTCATAAATCGAATAATTATTGGTGGAGATATGACAAAATAATCGAATCTGCTAAAATACATGTATTTAAATGGGAAAAACCGCCAGATGACGTCACTAGGCGGTGCACTTTCTCATTTTTATATCCATTTTTATACAATTTCCCATATCAGAAAAAAAGTATAAAAAATACTGCGAAATCAGCTCTTTGGGCACTTTTAAATAGAGCAATAAAAAATGTGTGTGCTAATTCTCCATTAGAAGATTTTTGCAGGGCTTTCAAACTGTTCGACTGGAAACGATGCACTAGGTTGCACAATCTTAGCAGCGTTTCAAGTCTCATACCCCCTTGTTCCAAAGCATTCCTCATTCCTCAATTAGAAACTACTTTTTCTGAATGCAAGCGGTAAAAAGGAGTACCTACATGGCGATACTAATAATAGCACATGATGTTGATTATGAAATGAGCCTGATAGTAGTCCCAACTTGTAAAATGTAGTCCATTGGGAGAATGTCGCGCGTCGCCAAGTAACATCTTCAAAAAATGAATGGGTCACAATACCTTGAATTCTTAATTTAATATTCTGAAGTTAGTGACGGTTATGGGACATTTCGTCGACGATTTTTTGTCGGCCCACCTGTTTTTTCTGGAGGTTTACGTCGACGCGTTTTTTCGGTAAAGGAGACCAATTGAGACCCAAAGATAATTGGTCCACTTGTAAATACAAACGATAATCGAGGCGTCTAGTTCCAAAAAGAGGCAATATCCATTACCCTGTCTAAAAATTGTGCAATCATATCAATCTTCTGTAAGGAACAATTAAAACGTCCAGCTGTTTTTAAAATTTTCCATATTTTCTCACTTAATAACAGAAAATTTACGAGAAAACATAAACATGTAGGTTTACCCGTTCTTTCAGTTTTAAAATTATAATGATCGCAGAATTTTTAAACAGGGCAATGGAGATTACCAATTTTGGAAGTAGACACCTTAATTGTTCACGAAGTTTTTGGATGGAAATGTATAATGTCTTGAAAAAATGAGGGTTTGCTTTTTTTTCTTTCTTTTTTTCTTGTTTTTTTTTTTGTTTGGTCCAACGGAGAAAAATATATAATTGAGACTTTTGGTAAAAAATGAAGGAGTGTCAATTACGGCGGCTGGCTGGCCAGCGCACGCTGCGCATTGGCGCCTACAAACCTAAAGGGATACTTCAAGCATTGCACAATGCGTGCAGTATCTCAGTTTTAGGCGCCAGTGCGCGCTTTGCGCTGGCAGCACGCCGGCGCCGCTCCGCTCTAATGGGCTGTAATATTTAAAGTCGCAGAGTCAGCGTTTTTCAAATCTTGATCTTGAAATGTTTGCAAACTCTAAATGGATTATTATGCATGGATTAACCGATGAAAAAAAAATATGTATTAGAGGAAAATATAATGTGTTTTGTAAATATTAAGGTGCTTCCGGGTCAAATTTAATTATTTTTAAAGCACTTTAATTTTTTCTTTTATATTTTGTGCTTTTACTGTGCTGCAGTGTGACGTATGCACGACCAAACGCTCAAAATTGGACGCATTTGACTCTAAAAGATTAACGTGCGAATGGGTTGAAACCAAAGATTGCGTGCTTCTTGGTTTTTTTCCTCTTCTATTCTTTTCGTATAGTTTCTTTCAACACCATTGCGGCATTGCTATCAACATCGATGCCATCGCTTGAAAATGGTTTGTCACGTTTTAAAAATGTAAATTTTATTAAAATGAAATAATAATTTCATTGGAAAAAAATAGATTTATAAAGGTGTATCTGTATAAGGTATATTTTATATCGAAAATTTTAAGGAAATAAATAAGACCAAATATTCACCAATGACAATTTGAAAAGATGAATCAAAAGTGAAACTAACATTTTATTTCAAAAATGAGTTACGATAACAACACCTCCTCCTCTCTTAATTTTCTCATTTCGATATTAACTTTACATACGGACTAAAATATAACGCGTGGATCAAGTCGGTGTTGCTTATTTTACGCGTGGACGTACACTACTGGACAAAACAGGTGCGCGGACAAAAAATAGTTCACTGGAAAAAAAACACATTGGATTTAAAGTCAAGACTCTTAAAAACATGGACAAGAAAAAATACTCTTGATTCAATCAGATTTAAGCTTAAATCAAGAACCAAGCCTCTTAATTTGAGCGGATTTTCTTTTGATTTAAGCTTAAATCTGATTGAATCAAGAGTCCTTTTTCTTGTCAATGTTTTCAAGAGTCTGGACTCTAGATCCAATGTGTTTTTTTTTTCCAGTGTTGACGGAATGTTCTGAAACTGAAGTGACCAGGTGGTAGGTTACGTGATGACTTAAATCTACGGAGGGGAATTTAGATTTTCTCAAAATAATACACCTGATGGTTAAAATTTAAAATACATTGATCATGCTGAGAATACATGGTTAAAATTTAAAATACATTTAACATGCTGAGAATACATGCAATAATAAATAAACAATAACGCAATAATATGCATGAATAATTGATTATCAATATTTCCCCATTCGAAACTGTGGTCCAGAATCGATTATTAAATTGTTCGTTGCAACCACCCTAATTATCGATCCTTTTCTATATGTTGAAATATATATCAAAGCACGCTATGCCACTGAATGCATTGCGCAAAAGCTGAAGCTCCACCTCAACACTAAACTACCGAAATCCGCGGTGGTACTCGTAGAGGGTCCTTGGGGAAGCATCTTTAGAGGCGAGTGTCAGCAGTCGCACAGTGACTCGAGTCAATTAAAGAGGTCGGACATAAAATGTTGGACCAAATCTGCAAATCTTGATGTTTATCTCGTCTTATTTTACATATCAAGGGGTGCTCTAGGTAGATAATTTCACGAGAAAACCAATGAACCCACTTTCAGAACCTCAAAGTTTTGTATAAACGGAGTTATAAGCATTTAAAGTTTCCAAATTTTGTCCGACCTATCCTATTGACTCAACCTACTGTGAGTTGACTTGACTCGGGCCAAGTGATAAGCAAATCACTTCGGCTGACAATACATGGCACCCCTGACCAAAAGGCGTCTCTACACTTCGAGCTGAGCCCTACCCTCCTCATGAAATCCCATTTTCGGGGCTCAACCAAAAACGAAGTTACGCTCTTTGAAATCAAAACGACGAATCGCCTCTCCCCCGCCCCCCTTATACCCCCCCCCCTCTCGATAGCGCTGTGCTGAAACGTAGCTTGCAACAATGCCGATACCGGTCTTTGTTTCGGTGGGGAAACAATCACCTCAATGCGCTGGGGCTGCGCTGAAAGGATATCGAGACGCGCATTGCCGGTTTTCGTTGAATTTTCCGAGATATTCCCCTGGAAATTCACATTTTTTAGCACGATTCGGCAAGGGTGCCCATGATTCCGAGAGCGAGGATTGCCATATCTCGCGGGAGCCTGCAAAGGCGTGGCGTGAATTGCGATATATCGATTGTTATGCCATTCAAACCTATGAAAAAAGATCGATTATCAGGGTGTTCGCAGCGAACACCTTAGTAATCGATTCTTTACCGTAGCTTCAAATGGCGAGATATCGATAATCGATTATTCACGCCACGCCACTGGGGAGCCTTCAACTTCCGCCACGAGATGACTCCAGTTTCGCAAACGATTATAGCCCTGGTCACGTTATCAAGGTTGGCAATATCTAAAGGTCACGCAGTCAGTATAAACCGGAAATGACGTCACATCATTCGGCGAGCAACTAAATATTGATGGACCGGTCGTTGCGTTGCTTCCGGTTTACTGACTGCGTGATCTTGAAATATTTTCGAAGAAATCGGTGGTGCACAAAGTAGTCGGGGAATAACGGCATATAATAGATCGTATTCGATAGCAGTTCGATGTATCGTTTGGAGAAAAAAATATGGCATAACCTCAAACAAAAAGGATGTATCCCATTAAAGAAGATATTTTGGCCCTAACTTTGGTCGAAAATTGAAACAGCTTAGAATAATGTCATGTATGGTCAAAGCTACTCTTAATCATCTACCCTGTGAGAACTTGTCCTTATTTGAGGTGTTTTTGAGAGGTTTTTGCCGGATCTACCAGCACAAAGTAGTGAAGTTTTGCAGTTTTCAACATATTTAAAGAAGAAAGTGGTAGTCGCTTGTGCTCATACATAAACAATCTAATTTAGGACCGAAAATGATCAATTATTCGAGAAAACTGCAAAACTTCACTACTTTGCGCTGGTAGATCAGCCAAAAACCTTTCAAAAACACCTCAAATAAGGACAAGTTCTCACAGGGTAGATGATTAAAAGTAGCTTTGACCATACATGACACTATTCTAAGCTGTTTCAATTATTATTAGGATTCGAATGTTTCCAAATGTTCTCTCAGAAAATATTTAATTTTGACGAAAGCTATGAATATTTTTCTTTGAAATTTTCAGACTTTTTGATCAAGTTACGGTCAAAGTCTTCTAAAATTGAAAGAGAAATAATTACAAATTTTCCTGATAATTCATGATTGATGGAAGGGAATTTGGCAACGCCTTATGGCTCATGCGGCGTTCTACTTTAGCACAGCATTGTGGGAAATATTTTACAAGTGACATGAGCTATATCTGGCAAAGTGGCCTCAGAGTTACTTGAACGAATGTTGCCGACTTGACAGAGGAAACGTCAAATTTCGACCGTGAACTACGAACGGAATCGTCAAGACGCATTAACAACTACAACAACTCGGCAATCATGTAAATAAGTAGTAAGAAGCGCCCGGCAAACAGCTAACAAGTAACAATAAGCGAACTGTGAGCTGTTTATTTAATTCAAAACACTCGAACGAAGTAAGGTTTCTTGAAGGGGATTATAACTGCCAGAAGCTTGCTCCGCAAAGCTTGAGTGAAAGCTTTCCTTTGACGTTGCAAGTGAATTCGATCACTGTTGCAAAGATATCTCGTGATTTTGCGCACACTTTGGCTAAACAACTTCTGAAAATGAGGCGAAGCGTGAATGGAGATGTTGCATGTGTGAGGAATTTGCGAATTGACTATTAATTCTTATATAAAAGTTTGCAAGAAACACGATGGTGCCGCACTGGTTTTCTCTGAATTCAACTTTCAAGCTCAAAAAAAGCTCTCAAGTTGAGGCCAAAATGGAGGGGATATCCCACGCTATCTTGAGAGTCCACGTCTACATCAAGACAAACTCGCCATGCAAAGATAGGGAGCATATACATTGACAGGGTTGCCGTGTTTATAGTTTTAGAGTCCCCAAATAAAAAGGGCAGCCCTGTCAATGTATTTGCTCCCTATCTTTGCATGGAGAGTTTGTTTTGAGGTAGAGGCGGACTCTCAAGATAGCGATTTCAGAGAAAACCAGTGGCATCATCGTGTTTCTCGCAAACTTTTACAAAAGAATCAGTAGTCAAATCGCAAATTTCTCACACATGCAACATATCCATTGTGGGCAAGGTTATGGCACGCTGCGGCACGGCGCGGTGTGCTGCCAGCTGGAAACGCGCACTGACGCCTACAAACCTAAGGGGATACTTCAAGCATTGCGCAATGCGTGAAGTAGCCCCTTAGGTTTGTAGGCGCCAGTGCGCGTTTTGCGCCGAGTTTGTTTTGATGTAGAGGTGGACTCTCAGGATAGCGTGGGATATCCCCTCCATTTTGGCCTCAACTTGAGAGCTTTTTTGAGCTTGGGAGTTGATTTCAGAGAAAACCAGTGGCACCATCGTGTTTCTCGTGAACTTTTACAGAAGAATTAATAGTCAAATCGCAAATTCCTCACACATACAACATCTTCATTATCGATTATCGATATTTGCCCATTTGAAACTATGGTAAATAATCTAATAAAGAATATTCAGGTCCGTTGCAAACAACCTGTTTATTGATCCTTTTTCAAAGGTTTAAATGACAGATCAATTGAAACATTGCAAAGCACGCCACTCCACTGTCGTTCTCGTTGTGCTGCAGGCTCACTTTATGAAATAAATATTTCGAAACCTTGTTTCCTCGCCCAATCTTTGATTTATGGGTTGAATTAATGGAAAATTGTTGCTGAATCGTAAAAAAAAGTTATTGAGGCATTGAAGTACTCACAATGGATGATATGAACTGATGATGCATGTTATTTTAGAACTGAAATTGTTGGACTTTACCTGAAACATAAAAATAGAAATTTGTGTTAAATTTATGATTTGAAAGTTTTCCGGCGCTGTTGCCAGTCTAGAGACCGATAGGTGACGAGGTGAGAATGATTGATTATCGATATTCCCCCGTTTGAAGCTATGGTCAAGAATCGATTATTACGGTATTCATTGCGAACACCCTGTTAATCGAGCCATTTCCATATGTTTAAATGGCAGATCAATCGATAAATCGTAAAGCACGCCAAGCCACTGAGAGCGATTCATTTCAAATGCCTACATAATTAATTATGTGAATTTGAACTTTGACACCATTTTTAAAGCGTATTTTTACGCCAAACTGGGTTTTTTCGCTGTTCTGAACACTTCAATTTGAGTTTCCACTTTAAGCCAAATTTCGCCTGACTCAGCTACATAATTATGTAGATTGCCTGTAAAATGAGCAATGACTTTTGCGATCGGTTGTTGAAAAATGTAGCACAAAATATGAATACAGTCAGTATTATCCCAAGAAGACCCATCGTCAATATGTTCAATCATTCTGTGTTTTCTACCAAGATGACCGTAGATCAGCAACTACATGACTTGGTATTCTGTTAATTTTCGGCAATTTTATTCACAGTATTTATCAGGCGATTTTCCGAGAGCTCCTTGAGAGCCAGATATTACATTACGTTACACCACGTCACATTCTGTAGAAAATTCGCATTGTATCACATGAAAGGTAACGTAATGATATTTTACGGTGCTGTTTTTCCATTGCGCGGCAGAAGTTTCTCAAGATTAAAACTTCATTAGTCGAAACGTGGCAACGTCCGAAAGTTCATACGACGTTTTACGTCAAAACAGCAGAGCTGAAGGTTAACAGCCTCGCAGTTCCACCGCACGAGCGGACGGTGACATCGTATGTTCGGTACAAATTCCGCGAGATAACTATTCGTGCTCCTAGGATGTGCGGATTGCGGGTCGATTAATTGAAGGCGTTTTCACCGGATCCAGCCGGTTCAGACAGCAAAATGGACGCCTTCATACTCGAGTCTACCAGCGGCGAAGCGTGAATCATTGCCTATCGATATTTCCCCATTCGAAGCTATGGTAAAGAATCGACTATCAAGGAATACCCTGATAATCGATCATTTTGCATAGGATTAAATGAAAGCTCGATCGATTCATTCAAAACCACGACATACACTGGAAAAAAAACACATTGGATCTGGAGTCCAGACTCTTAAAAACATCGACAAGAAAAAGTACTCTGCATTCAATCAGAATCTAGCTTAAATCACGAACCAAGCCTCTTACTTTAAGCGGATTTCGTTTTGATTCAAGCAAAAATCCGATTGAATCAAGAGTATTTTTTCTTGTCAATGTTTTCAAGAGTCTGGACTCTAGATTCAATGTGATTTTTTTTCCAGTGCACAAAGGGCAAAGTGTAGATCATCTGCTATCAATATCTTCCCATTTAAAGCTATTGCGAAGAATCGATTATAGAGGTCTTCGTTGCAAACACCCTGATAATCGATCCTTTATCATAGATTGAAACGGCTAATCGATCGGCTCACCGGGATGAGCGCATCGGTGTCCAAATTACCTGCACACGTGAAACTTCAGTTCCGCGCTCATATCTCAATATACAAATTAATTTCATTGGGGGGGGGGGGGGGGTCTTGCTGAGATTATGTTCGAATGATCCCCCTCCGTGCAGTATTGCCGAGACTCGCTTAATTTACGTTGTGCTCCCTCAGAAATATGGAGAATATTGAACCGAATTGTGGCGTTGCCCCCGTGACAGGAGGATCGGGTGAACGTTGGGTAGAGAGCAATCGCTTACGTCAACTTCGATTAATTGACGGCTCGCATTGATGACTGATGGTTTCTCCGATTGGTGCATGTTCCTTGTAAGTGGATAATCATATTGAAACTAAGCCCCCTGGCCGCTTCGGGGCCCAACCCCCCGAGGGCGTTTCGCGCTCTCTTAAGCCCGCGTAGACAAAAGAACGACTAAAAAAACGAGAAGATTTTCATACCCGACTCTCATTTGTCTCATCTCCCCCAGACTGGGAGCGATTGGACCAATAAAAATCGAATGAAATCGTTCCGGGTTTTTGTTTATCCTTTGTTGTTTTTTTGAAGCCTTTCCCCAAATTAAGTCCTTATTTTGTTATGTGAATTTTGGCTAATTAAGTTGTTTAAGTTGTTTTAAGTTGACTGTTTAAGTTGTTCGGCTGTTTAAGTGTTCTTGGCTGAGTAAGTTGTTGCTGATTGAGTTAAGTTGTTTTGAGTTTTTGGCTGGTTAAGTTGTTGAATTTTGGCTGATTAAGTTGTTGTTTTGGCTAGTTAAGTTGTTTAAGTTGTAAGTAGAGTCCCTTTATACCCAGAGTTAAGACAACTCGATTATCAGCTGACTGGCAGCCGGCCTTGGCTGGCCATGGAGGCCGAAACGAGTGCACCCAAACGAACGATATTGAGGGATAAGGATCAGGAATCCTGCGATGTCTGTCATACAAAAACAACAACATCAACAAATTGATCAATTAAAATGAAAATTAGATTGGTTTGTGAATAATTTCTTAATCTATTTTCATTTTAGACCGATGGAAATAAAAATTTACTCTTGATAAACCACAATTAGGTAATATTTTCATTATTCTTGTTCACATTCGAGGTACTGCCATCTTGGTGCACTCGTTTCGGCCTCCATGAGCGAGAACCAATCAGAATTGGATTTTTTTTTAGGCCACTTTCAGCCCAACCAGAGCCCAACCAAAAGTGAGTTGTCTTAACTCTGGGTATAAAGGGACTCTAGTTGTAAGGTTTACGAATATTACAAGTTTCCCAAAACTTAGGAGAGGAAAAACCATGGCAAAAAAATGGCAATATCCGCTCGGGCGGCGAAACGCGCTGAAAAAATATCCCCGTCCTGACAAGAGCAGGAGTCCCAGGAGCGGGACCGCGCCACGAATAAATCAATCCACCCGCGAAACAATTCCGAGCAAAAACCGCGTATGCGCCCGGTTCCCGTCGGCGTTGAGCGGTTTCTGCCCGGGGGCAGCGCGCGCTCACGAAAGTAATCCCGTTCGATTTAAATTAAAAGGAAACCGCGGAACATGAAACGCGGAACGCTCCGGGGAACTTTCGACTTTCGGATCCGAGTTCTTTATCTTCGTTGATGACAGCCCGGATACCGGGTTGATTTAATTCCGCATGTTAAAGCGAGAAATCCTCGGTCCCCCGGCCAAAGGGCGTATCTCCATCCCCGCACGAGCCTCGGGACGCGTAAAGTTTCACGAAGAATAACGCTCACGCTGAAATTGAGATACGTCATAGAGGAGCGGTGAAATACGTGACAGGCGTTGAAACGACGTAAGTGCACTCCGAGCTGAGCCTCGATACCCATAGCGTTCCACGCTTTAGCGAAATTCGAGTTAGGTCTTTTTGTCGACGGGGCCAGGAATGAGCTATGCGGAGTCGACCACTTTTGATGAAGCCGAGAGCGGAAAGTTACCAGCTGTAAATCTCCCAAGTTCGGGTTTGCGCCGCCGTACAGTGGATCGAGTCGATCGAAGTTGGACGTGCACTAAAAAAAAAAAAAATCTCGGTGTATTCACTAAAAAAAGGGTAAAATTACCCAGAATTCAGGGTTCTATTTGATCCCAGTTTTTTCTTGGTAAAATTACCATTTATGGAATTGAGAATTTTACAGAGAAATATCGGTAAAATTATTGAACTTTCTCGGTAATTTTACTGGACCTTGGTAACAAAGCCAATATTTTTTATCGACTGTGGTAGAATTACCGAGATAAAATGGCAAAGTTACCGGGACTTGATTACCAATAAAAGTGGTATTCTTACCTAAAAAAAAAAAAAAACAGTAAATATGCCGGTTTTTAGGTAAGCTTACCAGTCTGCCTTGGTAAAACTACCAATAATTGTAAAAAAAAAGTGAGATGGTAAAGGTACCAACGGACCTTGGTAAAAACGCCGAGAATTGTTTTTCAGTGTTGGACGTGAAATCTTTGACTAAAACCGCAAATTTTGATGTTTATACATCACATTTTAAATTTTAAGGGGTGCTCCTTGAAGAAAATTTTACGATTAAACCAGTGAGAAACCATCTTCAAAACCTCAGAGTTTTGTACTAACCGAGTTATAAGTTTCCAAATTTTTGTCCGACTTCTTCTGTTGACTCGATCCACCGTGCGCCGTTGAAAAGGCGTCTCGAGTGAGGAGAACACTAGCAGATGAAGTTAGTCATTCGCCCACCCAGAACATCCTTGATTATAGCGTGAAAGCTGAGCAAACTGCGACATTATTCCTTGTAACGTCTTCTGAGAACCCTCCCAAGGTTGCATATCATCGTTTCTTCTTGATTAGTCGGGTAGAGTTAAGCAAAAAGGTCGTATCGATGGCTAACGAACAATATCGCCTATCTGCGAACTGAGATCTTTCAGAACGAAGAGAAATCTTCGCTATTTTTGTAATTTTAAGGTTAGATCTGCAATTTTTTTATGTGTTACTGTGATTGCAGCGCTCCCCTATAGAATGAATTTTGTAGGAATTCAGCAATATTTATTACATGTTAATGTCGTCTCAATCAAATTCGATCACTGTTGCAATCGATATCTGGGCTAAATCTGGAAAATACGTTTCTCAGGATGTGATGTTGGCTCATACTCTTTTTTCTTGCTTTCTTTTTTTCAAATACCCAACACCAGTCCACCTTTAATTTACTGTGGATTACTTTCACTCATTCAAAAATAATCACAGAAACTGTCAAGAAGGTACTCTCTATTTTCTCTTGTTTTTTTTTTAAAAAAAACAAATTATAACAAAGCATAAGCGGATATTACTAAACATAGTGTAATGAAAATACGCTCCTCTCAACAGATCCCATCGATATTCACTTGCAGTAATTGGGAATGGCAGGCGCCGAGTACGTAACTATTTTAACTCCACGACAGTGATTTTGCCTACACTCTACAATGAAGGCGGACTTCGCGACCGGACTTCACAACATGCTAACAGAATTGTAGCTCCGTATTTCCTCCATTTAAACCTATATAAGGGGGCCAGGCGCTCCGACAAGAGTCGATTATTTAGCATAGGTTTAAACGGAGGAAATCCGGGGTTGCCAAATTGCTGGATCCACCTCTGAATCGATCAAGAAGCGTTCTACCATATCAATTCCATCTCAGCCAGAAGCACGATCGAGTTGAGAATGAAACAAATGTTGGGACCAGGAAAAAAAAAACTTAGAGAAAAAACGAAAGGAGATAAAAAGCGAACAAGATCACCAGGAAGGAGTGGGCGGGGTAATCGGAGCAGAACAAGGACAAAGGCGATAGGAACAAGACGGAAGGACGTTCGGTGAAAGTAGAGAATACGGCGAGGAGAGGGCGAGAACGGGACAAATTACGGCGTAGAATTTTTACTAATTAGAACTGTTACTGGGGATACGGCTGAATTACGGAGGAGTCTTGCGGAACCTAATAAGGACGCGCGGAGGACGGAGCTACGAAAAAAGTACAAAAGGCGGACGTGAGGACTTCCCTTTGTCACTCAGTATCTCCGAGCTAAAAAGCCGCTTTTTTTCTCATTTCAACTAGTCCAAACCCCTCGTCTCTTGGTGGGCTGTTGCCAGATGCATTCCTGATTAAATCGATTTCTTCCATGAGAGCTTTCGTCTAGTCTCCCGTGCTGAAGAAAACATCGTATAGTGGAACGAGCTAATGGCATTGGCAAATCCAGCAAATTGGCAACATTGTTATTCTCCGTTTAAACCTATGGAAATGTATCGATTCTTGGAGGAGCCAAGTGCTCCGACAAAAATAGATTATTTAACATAGGTTTAAATGGAAGGAATCCGGTGTTGCCAAATTGCTGGATCAGCCTCTGGATCGTACATGAAATTTTGGGCTAAAATTTCAAATTTTGATGATTATTTCGTCATGAATTCAATTCAAAGGGTTGTTTCTGAAAGAAAGACGAAAAAACCATTGGAACTACTCTTACACTTTTTTGTCTCTAATTATAGAAAATAAAAGTTTCAAAGTTTCTAGATTTTGTCCGACTCCTATTGATTTGGTCCAGTGTTCGCTGTATGGCCATTCGAGAGTTGCCAAATTTCCTTTATATCCTTCCTAAATTTACTTTACCACCCGCCGCACAGAGGACGAGTTATTAACGATTTTTGGACAAAAAATGAGATTTGGCAACGTTTTTTCAAGATGGCGGCGTTAGTGGTCGAAATCGAAGGTAGCCAAGTTCAGATTCGAATTCAGCGCTTAAAAACACATTGGAAACATATGCCAGGAAATTTTCCGCGAAATTTTCCAGGTAAAGTTATAGATTGACTGCACTGGAAAAAAACACATTGGATCTAGAGTCCAGACTCTTGAAAACATTGACAAGAAAAAGGACTCTTGATTCAATCAGATTTAAGCTTAAATCAAAAGGAAATCCGCTCAAATTAAGAGGTTAGGTCTTGATTTAAGCTTAAATCTGATTGAATCAAGAGTATTTTTTCTTGTTGATGTTTTTAAGAGTCTGGACTCTAGATCCAATGTGTTTTTTTTCTAGTGTACCGTCTGTCGCACAGGGGACGAGTTATTAATGATTTTTGGACAAAAAACGAGATTTGGCAACGTTTTTTCAAGATGGCGGCTTTAACCGCCAAAATCAAAGGTAGCAAAGTTCAGATTCGAATTCAGCGTCAGCGCTTAAAGAACAAATTGGAAACATATGCCAGAAAATTGTTCGCAAAATTTTCCAGGTAAAGTTATAGATTGACTGGACTAGCATATAAATTGAGAATTTGAAGATTTATCCGGAAATTCGGCAACCGCTGGGAAGCCTTGGCCTCGCGTGCCAGCCAAGACACGAGTCGGGAGTCGAATAGAGCCGGTTTATGAAGCTTCCATTGAAACCCATTCAAATCCCTGAATGAAACTCCAGAGCTCCTCGATTTAATTTATTTATACCTCACGCTTCACATGTCCCGCTCATTCTCCCTGATTGATCTCGCGCGGCGCCGGACGAAACCGCGTATGTCGCATTGGGTCCCGTAGGACTTACGCGACGCTTGCATGGTCGCAAACTAGAGAGGTCGAAATCAGAGACAGTATATTTTAGAGACCCCGCGTTACTACTGTCGTGCTGAGGAAAAACGCCGTATGAACATTCGAGAGTTGTCAAATTCCATTCGAATAAATGTTCATTTTTGCGATGGGTTATGAATATTTTTCCCTGAAATTTTCAGGTACTTCAGGTAAAATTACGTACAAAATTAACTTGAGAATCGGAAGGAAAATGTTCATCAGGAAATTCGTATGTTTTATCAAAGGAAATTTGGCAACCCCTGAAGGTTCATACGGCGTTTGTCCATAGCATGGCAGAGTGATCTACGTAATGCATTCGGGCGAGGCAAAAGATAAGTTCGGAAGTCAACGCTACCTTTCGGCTAATGATGATTGATGATCAAATTGTTGAGCAAATAATTAAATGAAACTCGCCTAATGATGACTGACGAATGTCAGTATGAGCATTTTCCTAGACGAGATTTCAAAAATTAATTTGGGATTGGTAAACCACTCGCTTGAGTCTTTGGTAATGAGTCATATTAGATGAATCTGAGCGTTGAATTTTGATAGTAATTTTGACATCATACGAGTACTTCGTTAGTCTCACCGGAGACCGTTGAGGTCCATCAATTTGAAATTTCGAATTCACATCGGGACTTGAATTCGAATTTTGAATTGATGCAATCGATGCCAGAAACTTCATTTTTCACCAGAATTTTTGTTTCGTCATTTCTTTCTGTTATTGTGTTTTGTCATTTCAAGTCTGCTGTGTTTTGTGTTTCGTATTTTCTTATTTTCTTCTTAATTTCATTAAAAAAAAATAAAAAAAAAAAATAAATAAAAAATCTGAACTCCGATTGGCTCCTGCTTTCACCGATCATCGGCATCACTCACCATTCATCAATTCTTTCGATGAATGATATTCGATCGCGAAAATTCGCTTCTAGTGTCTTGAGGCAAAGAACATTTTACAAAAGTGATAATTGGAAATGACTGCGATGGTGACGAGGGAATAAAACGTCTTTTGAAAAATATTTCTCGAGCCCTTTTGACTTTGTGCACGCCCAGCTAGACCAGCTGGTTCTGAGTCTGAAAAATGGCGCAGTTTATTTGAAATATGAAGGAGTAAAGGTCGGCAAAATCCCAAATAGCGGGTTCCAAGGCACTCGTAAAACGACCCTTCTCCGACGTAAGGGCGCGACTGCTTTTTGAAATGAGCTTCCTTGTCCTCTTGACTCCTTGCTCTCCAGAGCTCAAGAGAAATTTGATTTAAGCCCTTACGTAGGAGGAGCCACAATAGCGCCGTCAGAGCAGATGTGTCGTGCGCCAATATATATTGCGAAGGACGCCTTGTCTTGAGTCCTCCGTGAGCGGAGATGGAACTCGGCCAATCAGAGCACGATCAATGGTTGGTTGGTTAATACAATAATACATAGTCATTAGCTCCTTGGAAAAGGGCGATCAATAGAATTGTGGAAAAAATAAAAAAAGACAAGGATAGAACTGCTCTCTTAGCAGCCATTGCATTCGGCGCGAATTTGAATCGTTACCTTTCTGGCGGATCCAACAAATTGGCAACATTGTTTTCCTCCATTTAAACCTATGAGAATGTATCGATTTTTGGAATGGGTAGGTGCTTCGACAAGAATCGATTATTTCACATAGGTTTAAATGGAGGAAACCCGGCGTTGTCAAATTGCTGGATCCACTTCTGCGTTACCCAGAGCCGCATTCATAGTCGTTCTAGAGCTTTTGGATCGGTTGGTTAATCATTTGGATTATCGAAAATTCAGTCTGATCGAATCTAATCAAAATTACTCGATTAATTGATTATTTGATCGATTAAAGCGCATATTAGGTCATTTTCAATATAAGAACCTCTACCCTGAGATGTCCTCTAGGGTTCCGTGGTGTGAATTTGAATTATTGCTGAACTTAAGAATCATAACTCATGTAAGCTGAATATTCGCGATGATAATTTCACAAATTTGATAATTGCACTGACTCGCAATAAGGTGATTTAGTTGTTTATACGTTCATGAGTGCAACAATCTTATCACATGTGACGTTCGCTTGGTTTTGACAATATCAAAAATATATCCGTGATGTTAAGTATCGTTAAAAACTGCAAAATGTGATTATGTTAATGTTTCAAAAAGGTATATACGCTCTGATGATGGCGTGAGCCGAAGAATATCTCAGTAATTAAAAAGTTTCAACCATAACAATTTGTATCTTTATCACCTACATTACAAAATGGTGTTGTTCAAGTGAACTCTATCAACTTTAGTGTAAACTTGAAGTATTTTGGGCTGTGTTTTGAAATTTTTGAGGTTAGGTGCTGATTTTTAGAAATGTTAAAAAAATAAGTAAATTAAAAAAAATTAAAGAAATAGAAACAAATCAACATTAATATCCGCTGGGACATAAAGTTAAATTGTGGAGTATCCTAAAGACCAAGTTTTCCGAGTGAATCTGAACTAACGACAGAATTGTCATTCTATTCTGCCGAGATAAGGAAAAACGTCGTATGAGCCTTTAGACGTTGCCTGATTTCCTTCAATAAAAACCCACTTTACTGGGGAAATTTTGAAAAAATTTCTTCGACATTCTTCGACATTTCTTCGACAAAAGATTATTCAAACGATATTGTTTGCAATTTGATTTGAAATATCTGAAAATTTCAAGGAAAAATGTGCACTGGAAAAAAACACATTGGAGCTAGAGTCCAGACTCTTGAAAACATTGACAAGAAAAAATAATCTTGATTCAATCGGATTTTTGCTCAAATCAAAACGAAATCCGCTTAAATTAAGAGGCTTGGTTCTTGATTTAAGCTAGATTCTGATTGAATCAAGAGTGCTTTTTCTTGTCGATGTTTTTAAGAGTCTAGACTCTAGATCCAATGTGTTTTTTTCCAGTGTGAATAACTTTCCTCAAAAATACATGTTTTTTGTGGGGAAATTTGGCAACTCTCAAGTGATCATACGGTGTTTTTCCTTAGCACGGCAGTATTCATATTGTACGGCAGTATGACAGAGTGAGGTGGATCAACGCGGCCAATTGAACACACGCTGGGTGGATGGATATGCTGTACAACAAGTCGTATAATTCAAGTGTGATTTATTGTAGGGACGCAATCTAAATATAAACCGTAACATTAATTTTAATGTTCAACGCGATGCTGTTTTTACAACCATCGAAATCCCACTTCATTGCAGAAGCTCGAATCAAGCAAATGGACGATACTGGAATACTGAACATCGGAAATTTGCAAAAAACACTGCTACTGTGCTCATCAATAATATCACCAAAATCCACGGTTCCACCACCGTGGAATCCCGTGTGACATTATTACCGACATGCTAACCGTCGAATAACCGTGCTGTTTTTTTTTCCGTGTACAGAGATGGAACGTGAAATTTCATAAGGCTCGAATAAATTTCACAAAAGTTGGAATTTATTAATTTTTTTAGAATTATTGATTTAACTTTTGGAGGTCTGAAAGCGTTTCAGATGGTCTTTCTGTTGATGCTGCGGTATTATGCTACTCTACTGAAGGCGCCAGACACAAAGAAGGGGCAAAAAGGGGAGTTTAGAGAGAAAAACCCCAACCTAACCTCTAAACTAAACGAAAACATCTGCAAGGCGCGAATGTTTTACGCTTGGGGTAAAAAATTTCAAAATTTAGAATTACTGTTTCTAGGCGTTTCTTAGCCTCCTGAATCTATCCCCAAAAGTTCCAATAAATTTCATAAAATTTCGTGAAATTTCACTCGAGTAAATTCCATGAAATTTTCCAACTCTGTCCGTGTGCAGTTTCAAATGGAGAAATATCGATGATCGATCGTTCACGCCACGCTACTGCTCTCCTCATATGATTACTCCACTCCAACTTCTCCTGTGAGCTTAATCCACTTCGTGATGTTCACATTAAATGCAAATTTTTTAATCTTTCTCCAAAAAGAGCTTTAATAGTCTTTCTCTGTACACTGCTCGCCTTGGCATCCTCATTTTACTTTCTCGGTGTCCAGCCGAGTTCATCGGTCGTAAATTCCCGAGCTGTCTCGAAGATTTCCCGATCCGGTACGGCACTACGAACCACGGTGCAGTCGTATTGAATTGCGAGATGACAATCTCGCCCCCGCATTACGCCTGCAAGGCTTACGACCGAAAAAATAGACGCCGGGATAAAACGGGAGCCCAACTATTCAAGTCGGCGAGGCATTTGCAATATTCCCCTACGTGCCGCAGCATAATAATGGGTCTAAAAGCCCGTCTCTCTTTACTTCCGTAAGCACTTTCATATAAACGTCACTGCAACGAATGTCTTTGTCCTCACTTCCGGGGTTTCTTTCGGCCGGGCTACCTATTCCTGCAATTTACTCCGCCTAAATCCGTCCGGCGAAATAAATAAAATATTTCGCGGTGCTGCCTCCGGACAAAAATCACGGAGGGAAGCGGAGCGGTTATTTCATTTATACGATGTGTTTATACAACCCTTTGAGAAGCTGTGTATCTTGCACGCAGTATGGCGTTATTAGATGTTTTTCCACGATAATAACCCAGGTTAAAACGACCTTTCCATGAGTTTCACTGGAAAAAAAAAAAAAACATTGGATCTAGAGTCCAGACTCTTGAAAACATTTACAAGAAAAAGGACTCTTGATTCAATCAGATTTAAGCTCAAATCAAAAGGAAATCCACTCAAATTAAGAGGCTTGGTTCTTGATTTAGGCTTAAATCTGATTGAATCAAGAGTATTTTTTCTTGTCGATTTTTTTCAGAGTCTGGACTCTAGATCCGATTGGTTTTTCTCCAGTGTTATTTAAATCTCTTGAAAACTGAGGTAAGTAATCGATGGCTAAGGAAAAATATTGCGTACACTAAGAAAAATATTTGTGTTCTTGTGTTACTTTTGGTTGATATAAGAATTGAAACACAAAACAACCGAGAATTGAAAATTTTTAGTTTTGAAAAGTGTAAAAACATAGGAATTATATTTTAATTTTGGGTATAATTTTTCAATATTTAATTTGAAAAAATTAAAACCAATCGGATCAAATGAGTATTTAAAAATACAGTCTAAATTTAAAATGAATAATTAATTTGTGTCTTGATTTTAGTACAGTTTGCGGTAAATTTAGCGCAAGAAACAATGAAGAGACTAGGAAAATGCATTCCACTAATTGCGAAGTTGGTATTCATCACTCGCTTTTTATTACATTTCTTCAAGGAAACTAGCTGACATTTTCTCTTGAAAATTTCACCCGAAAGCTAGGGTTATTTTGTGTTTTACTTCCGTATTAACCAAACTTTTGTGTTGAAATTTCTCTTTGTGTTTCTGCAGACTGACGATTTTTTAGGGCGGAGAAAAAACCTCGCCATTTTTGTGATTCTGAGGTTTGATTTTCAATTGTTTTTGTACATAATATCACAACGTCATTACAGCACTCCCACGCAGAATTGGAAAAGTAACTAAAATTATCAGCTTGCTTGATATTTCGATTGCATTCGAACAGTAAAAGGAAAAAGGAGAAGAATTTTTCACCAAGAAATCTCTATTCCCATTTGAAATTTTAAACTAGAGAGCTTATCAACTTTTCACGAAAATAAAACAAGTTGAAGAAATGAAAAGAATAGAGGAGTTTATATATCATCAACAGATCAACACTCATCATGGTTTGGCTAGTTTTGAACAAACGTGGTGAAAGATTAGTTGACAATATTCACAGAGACTCGCGTCTTCGCGCCTTCAACATTGCACGATACTCTACGCACAGCCAAGAGGTTAGTTTAGTTGCTTAACCCAACCAAACCTAACTTAGATTAGCTGAGTTGTACTGGAAACAGTACATCAGTAAAAAGTAACCCTGGAGTAACCATAAACACGGAAATTTTTAACTGTGCCGAATCTTACAGTCTCTTCTTGAATCTATTGATATCAAAGCGGAAGAAGACGAGACAATATTCATCATAATCATTATTTCCAATATGACCTGAAGATCTACAGCGATTAACAGCCAGGAGGCAAGATCATTTCCCAAAAGGATTAAAACAAAGAAAAGAAAAAAATTGATTTATATCTGAGGAGATACAACCAAAGAAGTATGGGAAAAAGGGAGACGATCAAGAAACCAATTATATTCATTATCAACAAGATTTTATAAATATTTCCGGTCAGTGGCAAAATCAGCTATAAAAAAAAAAAAAATAAATAAAAAAGGTAAAATTAGCGACAAAGTTAATTTGGAGGGAATGGCATTGGATCGCATTTAGCAGAAATGAATAAACTCTATTGCAGTGTTGCGAAAATTGAAGATCTTCGCCTTGATCTACAAAATGTCTAGGATAGCAAGTAGTTCTTGTTTTTCTCCCGAAAAATTCTTAGTTTTTAAAAAAAACTGCTTGAATATTTTATTACTGTAGGTACATTTAGAATTTTTGGAAGGAAAGAAGTAACACGGGTTTAAAACCCCTGGAATCAAGTCAGTTCCCTCACTACTAAATGAAGTTAATTTTGACTCAAGCATTGAAATATTGTTGGCAAATTGTTTTTTCTTCTGCTGGGAATAGTTAGAGGCTATCTGAAAGGAGAAGGAAAGTTCATCTCATGGGGAAAGACCCGAGAAAATACGCAAAAAAAAACAGCGAAAATTCAACATTTCCATAACATTTAATACAACCGAATATCTAAGACTAATTTACGATGAAAGAGTGCGAACGAGTTTTTAAAAATAAATGAGAGAGAAAGAAAAACTAAAAAAAAATAATAAAATAAAAAAGAGAAAAAAAAAACCCCAAAAAGTTAAATTTAGAAAAGAAGTTGACGTGACAGGAGCCGAAGTTTGGACCGTTTATCTAAAAACTTGGCAAAATTTCCTACAATTTTTATTTTTTAAGACGGAGGTAGGGCGACGGGATGCAATTGATGGAAGACATACAAGATAGACAACGAAAAATGGCAACGAAAAAGGGGTGGAGGTGATCTTACACTATAATATAAAATCATAAGAGTAATAAGAGACGCATAACGCCTGATACGGTCAGGAGACAATGTTGCATAATTTTAAAGGGATAGAGGATTTAATCTCATCTAGAAGGATGCGTAAAAAGAGAGGAAAAATTCAACATGCTCTTCATATTCACCGAGAAACTAAAGTGCTATTTAACAAGGTGGAGAAATGGTGCTGGGTCCACACCATTTCGCGGGGAAACAAAGCCAAGAAATACCAAAAATTAAAATTTGAGTCAAAAATAAATTGCTATTGCTGATTCACGTCAAAGAAGGACGATCAGATTAATTCGGGGAAAAAGGAAGAGAGATGGAGAGAAACAAAAACAGACTTACTCGTCCATACATAAATTAAGCCAAAAAATTGATGGGGACCAGATTTTGGAAAATCTCAGAAAATTTATGGAAATCCTATTGATTTTTTCTTCTTCAACGCGGAAGCAAGGAAACGAAAAACATTCATCACGAGGCAGGCAACAAGGGAATATTCATACAAAAAAGGAGGGATGATAAACGGGGGAGGGGGCCGAAAAAATGCGGAGAAAAAGAGGAAAATTCAACATACCCATTATATTCATTATGAACTAAAAGTCTAAAACATTGATGGGGACCAGATTTTGGAAAATCGCGGAAAATGTATGAAAATCCTGTTGATTTTTTCTCCTTCAACGCGGAAGCAGGGGAACGAAAAACATTCATCACGGGGCAGGCAAAAAGGCAACATTCAAACGAAAACAGAGGGATGATAAACGGGGGAGGGGGCCGAAAAAATGCGGAGAAAAAGAGGAAAATTCAACATACCCATTATATTCATTATAAACTAAAAGTCTAAAACATTGATGGGGACCAGATTTTGGAGAATCTCAGAAAAATTATGAAAATTCCATTGATTTTTTCTTCTTCAACGTGGAAGCGGGGAAACGAAAAACATTCATCACGAGGCAGGCAAAAAGGGAAAATTCAAACGAAAAAGGAGGGATGATAAACGGGAAAGGGGACCCAAAAAATGCGGAGAAAAAGAGGAAAATTCAACATACCCATTATATCCATGATGAACTAAAAGTCTAAAAAATTGATGGGGACCAGATTTTAGAAAATCTCAGAAAATTAATGAAAATTCTGTAGATTATCTTTTCTTCAACGTGGAAAAACATTCATCACAAGGCAGGCAAAAAGGGAATATTCAAACGAAAAAGGAGGGGTAGAAGGGGGCCGAAAAAATGCGGAGAAAAAGAGGAAAATTCAACATACCCATCATATTCATTATGAACTAAAAGTCTAAAAAATTGATGGGGACCAGATTTTGAAAAATCTCAGAAAATTTATGAAAATTCTGTTGATTTTTCCTTCTTCAACGCGAAAGCAGGGAAACGAAAAACATTCATCACAAGGAGGGACGATAAACGGGGGAGGGGGCCGAAAAAATGCGGAGAAAAAGAGGAAAATTCAACATACCCATTATATTCATTATGAACTAAAAGTCTAGTACTAGTTCACGTCGAAAGAAGTGCGATCGTCATTTGGAAAAAAAAGAGACAGAAAGCGAGCTCAGTCACTCGAGCGAGTCACACAAGAAAAGCGAGAGAGCGAGAGAGCTGCATGGGTGGGAAGGGAGAGCGAGAGAGACACAAGAGAAACGCAAGAGAGACACAAGAGAGAGAGTAAAGAGAGAGGATATTTACAGTCGGACAGTCTCGCCCATCGGGGGTGCACTGCAACTAACGCGACACCGCGAGCCCTCCGCAACGGAGGCGCCACCGCCACTGCACCAGTCGCCCCCTATCGAACGACATCCCTCAACGCCAACGGTGAACGCTGCACACCATCCACGGCCCCGATTCCGAAGCGACTGCACGCTCCCGCACCAACTCGTGCCCCCGTGCCTGTCCGTGGCTTTGCTCAGCTCCTTCTGCGCTCACCCCCCCCCCTCCCCCCACCTCCCCTGATGGTGGTCTTCCTTCTTTGCTTCTTGCCCTTCCGCGTTTTCCCGAGCACGTGGTGCGGGAAGGAACTTGTAGGTGTGAAAATAGGGGGGAGAGGGGGAGGGGAAGATGTAGACAAAGGGGAGCGGAGAGAAAAGAGAGGAGAGGGTAAATTGATGCGTGGAGCGGTGTCCTATAACTATAATAACTAGATATCACTGCGGAAACTTTGAGGGTATGCGCTTGATTGGATTGCTTGCTGGCTTCCCCAACGAAAAAAACAGAGATAAAAAGTAGAGATAGGCTCATCTAGAGTCGCTTTATACCGAGAGTAAAGACAAGGCGAATCCATTTCTGATTGGTGTGAAAATAGGGGGGAGGGGGAAGAAGTAGACAAATCTAAAGTCGCTTTATACTAAGAGTTATACTGACGGTGGTCGTCCTTCTTTGCTTCTTGCCCTTCCGCGTTTTCCCGAGCACGTGGTGCGGGAAGGAACTTGTAGGTGTGAAAATAGGGGGGAGAGATGGAGGGGGGAGAAGTAGACAAAGGGGAGCGGAGAGAAAAGATAGGAGAGGGTGAATTGATGCGTAGAGCGGTGTCCTATAACTATAATAACTAGATATCACTGCGGAAACTTTGAGGGTACGCGCTTGATTGGATTGCATGCTGGCTTCATAGAGTACATAGAGTCGTAATGTAAGTGGGAGAGCTGGCGTCACTTTTAAGCATTTTCCATGTCCCGAATTCCAAGACTCCTGTGTGACGCCGGGTCACTTTTTCGATACATAATCGATTGTTTGCGATACACGAGTACCCGGCCATCCGATGACAAAAACAACAACAACAAAGGAGATAGGAATTACCACGTATTTTACACCGCCATTTTGGATCGAAAATGTACTGAAAAAGCGTCCCGAACTCGGCGCACACCGGGCTCGGAATTCGTCGAGCAGAACATGGCGCCAGCTCTCCCACTTACATTACGACTCTAGGTACTCTATGGCTGGCTTTCCCAACGGTGTAAAAAGTAGAGATAGGCTCATCTAGAGTCGCTTTATACTGAAAGTAAAGACAATGCGGATCCATTTCTGATTGGTGTGAAAATAGGGGGAAGAGGGGGAGGGGGAAGAAGTAGACAAAGGGGAGCGAGAGAAAGGGGAACGGAGAGAAAAGAGAGGATAGGCTAAATTTTTGCGCAGAGCGGTGTCCTATAACTATAATAACCAAATATCACCGCGGAAACTTCGAGGATATGCACTTGATTGCTTGCTGGCTTTTCCAACGGGGTAAAAAGTAGAGATAGACTCATCTAGAGTCGCTTCATACTGAGAGTTATACTGATGGTGGTCTTCCTTCTTTGCTTCTTGCCCTTCCACGTTTTCCCGAACACGTGGTGCGGGAAGGAACTTGTAGGTGTGAAAATAGGGGGGAGAGGTGGAGGGGGGAGAAGTAGACAAAGGGGAGCGGAGAGAAAAGAGAGGAGAGGGTGAATTGATGCGTAAAGCGGTGTCCTAACTATAATAACTAGATATCACTGCGGAAACTTTGAGGATACGCGTTTGATTGGATTGCTTGCTGGCTTTCCCAACGGTGTAAAAAGTAGAGATAGGCTCGTCTAGAGTCGCTTCATACTGAGAGTATAGACAATGAGAATCCATTTCTGATTGGTTCCCGTAATTTGGCCTTCACAGTGTCACAAATGGGGATAAAGATTACAGTTGCACCGATTGCGAAGATTATGAACTGGAGCGGACCGGGGAATCAGGGACACAGCAAGGAACAAATGAAATGAGAGACGGAATGGAGATACACTGGAAAAAAAAACACTGGATCTAGAGTCCAGACTCTTAAAAACATCGACAAGAAAAAATACTCTTGATTCAATCAGATTTAAGCTTAAATCAAGACCCAAGCCTCTTAATTTGAGCGGATTTCCTTTTGATTTAAGCTTAAATCTGATTGACCCAAGAGTCCCTTTTCTTGTCAATGTTTTCAAGAGTCTGGACTCTATATCCAATGTATATTTTTTTCCAGTGTAGGAATTCGGGAATGGGTTGATCAAAGATTACAAAAAACGTCCGATTTCTGTAATTTTTATTCCCGTTTAAGATATCCATGAGCCGCGTTGTCTTAACTCTCTCTATGAAGGGACTCTAGGCTGATCCTGTGTTACGCCATCGTTTTGTGTACCGCTAAAAGTAAAAATTAACTTAAGGCGAAGGTGGCCAGTTTCTAATTTCTTGTGGGACTGATGCTGTTTTCAAATTTGAGAGAAAAAATCTGAGAGATTAGCATAGTTCCGTTTGGCAGAGATACGTCCAAAAACGATCCATATATTCTTGACTGAGATCGTCCCACGAGGGTCCGCGAAGCGCCACTTACGGTTGGGCCGCGTAGCGGTCCAGGAGAGCGATCATTTGGTATCAGTGCACATTTTTAAATTCAATATTCATGCTGACGTCGCCGTTTCAGATCGGGACGCGGGGATCGGAGAGCATTCCGGTGCGGAGCCCGCCGATGGATGCGGACACTTTGTGCTCACGGCGAGGAGAGCACTAATGAGGGAGGACTCGCTACGAATTTCCTCGGTGGAAAAGGCGGGAGGCGGGCGGAGTGAAACAGGTCCGGACACTTTGACGCCACTTTGACATCCACTTTGATTCTGCCCGTGGACCCGGCCGCCGGGGATCCCTTGGAAATTGGGTCTTGTAACGACGGCAATTGAGGCGGCGCTATCGGGTTCCCGCGTTGCCGAAACGATGCAATCTGCGTATTTGACACGGTAATGGTAGAGTCCCTTTATACTGAGAGTCAAGACAATGTGAATCCATTTCTGATTGGTTGCCGTATTTTAGGCCTCCACAGTGTCACAAACGGGAATAAAGATTATATTTTCACCAATTGCGAAGGTTATAGGCTAGAATGGACCAGAGAATTACGGGTTCGGCAAGGAACAAACGGAATGAGAGAAGGAACGGAGAAAGGAATTTAAGAATGGGCCGATCAAAGATTACAAAGAACGTTCAATTTCTGTAATCTTTATTCCCGTTTGTGACTCCATGAGGGGTGTTGTCTTGACGCTCAGTATAAAGGGACTCTAGGTAATGGGTCTGTTGCAATAGAGATGTTGCATGTGTGAGGAATTTGCGATTTGACTGTTGATTCTTAGGTAAAAAGTCGCGAGAAACACGGTGGTGCCACTGGTTTTCTCTGAAATCAACTCCCAAGCTCAAAAAAAGCCCTCAAGTCGAGGCCAAAATGGAGGGGATATCCCACGCTATCCTGAGAGTTCACGCCTACATCAAAACAAACTCGGCGCAAAACATGCACTGGCGCCTACAAACCTAAGGGGCTACTTCACGCATTGTGCAATGCTTGAAGTATCCCCTTAGGTTTGTAGGCGTCAGTGCGCGTTTCCAACTGGCAGCACACCGCGCCGTGCCGCAGCGTTCTACAACCTTGCTCACAATGGAGATGTTGCATGTATGGGGAATTTGCGATTTGACTGTTGATTCTTATGTAAAAGTTCGCGAAAAACACGATGGTGCCACTGGTTTTCTCTCAAATCAACTCCCAAGCTTAAAATAAGCTCTCAAGTTGAGGCCAAAATGGAGGGGATATCCCACGCTACCCTGAGAGTCCACCTCTACATCAAAACCAACTCTCCATGCAAAGATAGGGAGCAAATATATTGACCGGGTTGCCACTTTATTTGGGGACTCCAAAACTGAAAAGGCGGCAACCCTGCTAATGTATTTGCTCCCTATCTTTGCATGGATAGTTTGTCTTGATGTAGAGGTGGACTCTCAGGATAGCGTGGGATATCCCCTCCATTTTGGCCTCAACTTGAGAGCTTTTTTGGAGCTTGGGAGTTGATTTCAGAGAAAACCAGTGGCGCCATCGTGTTTCTCGCGAGCTTTTAAATAAGAGTCAACAGTCAAATCGCAAATTCCTCACGCACGCAACATCTCCACTGCAGCCACACGCAGAAAAAAAGAATCGCGCTGAGCTGAATCTGCATCTCAACACATGCGGCGGATGATGATTTAGACGTATTTCTATCAAACGGAATTATGTGCATTGAGCCATGAGCCCTGAGACACATAAGAATAAGCGCATGACGGGGCTCACGTCATAATGCACTTAGTTCCGTTTGATGCCCTCCGCTTGCACAGCCGGCGACAGTCAAACAACGTGAGAAGAAACTCGTTAACAGCTGATACAGTTAGTACAACGCCTGATGTTGGGGGAAAAAAACGCCTTCAATTTTTTGCATAGACTTCACTCATATCCATCGAACACGAATAGTTGTATCCTGGCGCCTTTACGTAAATCATAAGAATATACGCTTTAGAAATACACGAATTCATGTGCGCATGGTTTCCATTAGTTGAGGGTCATATTCATAGTCGTTCCTTAAGCAGCTCGTTTTATTGAGGGGTCTCGTATGGTCTGCAATATGATCAACAAAGGTTCAAGGACTTCTTTCACATTGCATCATAAAAAGGAAGGACAATGTTCGCAAACCTCAGAAGTCTAGCTTTGAAAAAGAGGCGAGGCGTGCATTTTCTCCATCTGAAACTATAGTAAATAATCTATTATTAAGGTGTTCGTTGCGAGCACCCTGTTTTTCGATCCTTTTCCATAGGCTTAAATGGAAGATCTATCGATAAATCGCAAAGCACACCACGCCATTGCTTTGAAAATGCATCTTTGCGAGTGATTACAACGAAAAAAAAATACGAATTACGGAAGGATATTCATCGTGAGTTTTGTACATTTTAGAGTAAGTTGACACCTCTCTTGAAATTTGTCAAAATCGTTGCATATTTTCTTCCGTATATTGCACTTTATGGAATGGGAAATCATTATAATCCCTCGCAAGAGTCTATTTCCAAAGTTAGTTTGCTGAACTTTACTCGAGGTTTTCAAAAATCGTTTTTTCATGATGCCATAGAGACCTCCTCAAACCTCCCTTATTTACGATGTTAACCACATCGTCGCAAAAGAACGTACTACATATCAATGTTGCCAAATTTCCCCTCGCTAATTTCAAATTTTTGTGTAAAATACTGGATATTTCTAACTGAACATCTCACTGATTTTCATGAGATCTCACGGAAAAATCAGAGTAATTTTAGAAAAAATTGCACAGGTACTTCCTTGTAAAAAAGCGAATTGTTGGAGTCAATTTTGCAACATTGAAATGGAGTTACGTTCCTTCGTCCGGAAATGGAGGCCTCAATTTTCTTCTTCCTTTTCTCTCTCTGCTCTTTCATTCAAGGCAATCCTTTTTCCTCCACTCTCTTGCGTTCTATTTTCGACAATTTCGTACACATTCCTATTTGACATATGTTAATGAGATCTTAACTATCTCACAAAAGTGTTCTTTCAAACTCTGTACGTATTCGCTTAGCTCTGTAAAATTCGCGTTTTAATTCCGGAAATTCGGCAACCACGCGAGCAAACCGTTCAGGCGACCCAACTTTTAACTTTTCCCGCCATGTTCCCCATTCCGAGCGACGGAGCGCAGCGGTTAAACAACATCGATTTAGATCAAAAGTTGCATGCGGACCGCATTACCAGCGTTGCCGGATACGGCGGGTTGCGATTTTCGCTCCGGTGGAATTCCGACTTTTTATCGCCGATTCGGCAGCGGCGCGCATTGTCAGCCAGCTTTGCCGGTGTCAGGCAAATACAACACGCTATCGCGGCCCCCAGACTGAGCTGCGCTCCCCTGCCCTCGTGCGATTTTTCTATTCATGTTGCTATTTTCGAAGAGATGGCAACGCCGCTCACCACTGCAATGCTTTGAATCACGTTTGAAGCTGAACAAGTGCAGCCCACCGTTTCGAGCTCACTTCATCCCTCGACAATGTTGCCGGATCGTGCAAATCTCGCTTTGATCTCGATGTAAATGGGCCTGTTGCAAAATGTACATGTCAGAATAGGGAATTTGCAGGTGTCTGAAATTTTGTGGATTTCATCTTTAAAATGATACTACAGGGCAAACTGAGCACGAGGATATCGTCGGTTTCTTAACAGGACAATTATTATTGGAGATAATATGACCAAATGACCTAATCTGCTAAAATCCATGTGTTTAAATGGGAAATGCCGCCAGATGACGTCATTAGGCGGCACATTTTCTCACTTTTAAATCTATATTTCTCCAATTTCCCATGTCAGAAAAAAATTTCGAAAAATACTGCGAACTAAGCTCATTTGGCACTCTTAGGTGAAGCAATACAGTTTTTGTGTGCAATTTCGCCATTCCTAACCTAAACTCAACCTAAAACTGAACCAAAAAATTTCACCTGAAACTACGAAAGGAACGTAGTAATTGATTGAAAAATCGAGCTACGAGTCGAATAATATTTCAAACTACATGTAGATGAGGGTAAATTACTATGTTCTATATACAGCTTATCCAGCCAACTTTGGCAATAAAATGTACTAAAAAAAGGGTTTGTCTTGGAACTTCAAGACGTCCTACCTACTAATGTTTGAGCTTTCACACGCTTTTAAAACTTGCGTTACAATTCCCATATTTCCTTCCTCTGTGCAAAGGTACAAAATAACTCAATCTTGGTATTTTGGGAGATGGACCACTTTTCGCAGATCTGATCACATATCACTTCATCCGCAGCCTTATTTGGACCACGTTTGCAGAGAGGAACCAAGCCAAATCAGCTATTGCCGAATTTAACTGCACTGGGAAAAACACACATTGGATCTAGAGTCCAGACTCTTAAAAACATTGACAAGAAAAAATACTCTTGATTCAATCGGAATTTTGCTTGAATTAAAACGAAATCCACTTGAATTAAGAGGCTTGTTTCTTGATTTAAGCTAGATTCTTATTGAATCGAGAGTACTTTTTCTTGTCGGTGTTTTTAAGAGTCTGGACTCTGGATCCAATGTTTTTTTTTCCAGTGTGGCAATTTAATATTTACAAGAGAACGAATTTGCAAAATTCTAAGAAATTTGCAACGAATTTGCTTCGGACTAAGCGGAAAATTCACTAACACTGGTAAAAAAAAACCTCTTGGACCAATGCCGCGGTGCATTGACTTAAGAGTGCAGTTTCTTGTCGCCGGATTTAAGAGTCTTGAAATCTTGTTTCAGCGATTTTGCATTGATTCAATTCAAAATTAGCTTGAAACAAGAGTCCAGACTCTTAAATCCGCGACAAGAAACTGCACTCTTGAACCAAGAGGTTTTTTTACCAGTGAATATTTGCACAAAATCGCACAACCATTTTTATGTTAAAAATCAAATTGCCCATTACATTTGGCAATACCTGATGTGGCTTTGTTTCTTTGCTTAACGCGATTCCTTTCTTTCTTTAGCTTGCCGCGTGCGCGATGTCCACCGTTCAATCTCGCGGCTTGGCATCTTCGTGGAATCCTACTGCCCCATTTCGGGGTCCGGTGAAGCTACAGAAAGTTAACAAAAAAAAGGAGAAGACGAGGCTGGGGGGGGGGGTGGTTGGCGAAGGAGCGCAATTTATTTAATGGAGCAAGTGAGGAATCCCGCTGAATAAAGAGAGGTAAATTCAAACATAAATAATTGTGTACGAATGTTTCGCGGAGCGATTACTTCTCTTAAAAGCCGAAACAGGGTGGAAAGGTTCGGAGCGGGGGCGGGGCCGAGACAAGGGTCGAAGAAGGGTGGCGTGTCTATTTATTAACCGGGGGGTAACTAAAAATTCCTCTTGTAAAAACAGGCGAGGGCTTTTCGCGAAAAAAAGCGGGATAGTTCGCTCCGCGCAGTGGCGTGGCGTGAATAATCGATAATCGATATCTCGCCATTTGAAGCTGTGTTAAAGAATCGATTACTAAGGTGTTCGCTGCGAGACCCAGATAATCGATCTTTTTTCATAGGTTTGAGTGGCGTATCAATCGATACATCGCAAAGCACGCCACGCCACTGGCTCCGCGGGACGCACAGGGAGGGAATTCGGAATGAGCTCGGCGCGACCCTAAAAAAGTGAGAGCTAGGCACCCGCCTCATTATTCATTGAAACAAACTATCGCTCGGGCAGCCCGGATTCTAATAAGTTTCATTTAAGGTGATTCGATGGACGCCATATTTCGTGTCAGAACGGTATGCGATATATCGCATCAAGTGGGTTCCATTTTTTTCAGCTACTCGTCATTTTTCTCCAATTTTGAGATCGCAATTCTGTTGTCAGGAGACTAAAGCACTCACTTACCAATTTTAACAAAGAAATTCAACGTAAAAAAGGCGTGGTTTTTTTTAGAGAGAAAACATAGCATTCGATACTGATATCGAAACTGCACTCGAATGCAATGTTTTCTCTCTAAAAAAAGCTAGCCTTTATTACGTTGAATTTCTTTTTTAAAATTGGGAAGTGAATGCTTCAGTCTCCTGACAACAGAATTGCGATCTCAAAATTGGAGAAAAATGACGAGTAGATGAAAAAATGGAACCACTTGATGCGATATATCGCATGCCGTTCAGACACAAAATATGGCGTCCATCGAATCACCTTAAGAGCGACTATTTTGTATCAGGGTGATTTGTCGGCGTTTCGATTCGATCTAAGGTTCTTAAGCGTTAAAGGTAAATTAATGGCAAAGGACTTTGATATCAATGTCAATCATAAAGTGGCTCTGCCAAACGGAACCAGAGAGGCAGAATACCTTTTCCGCACAAAGCACATTCGTGATGATTTTTCCGATTATCGTTGCGGCACAAAATCATTTTCGCACAAATTAGATCAACAATTTATGGAAGAAATAGCAAGAATTAAGGAGGAATGCACGCGGATGAAAATAATGGAATATTCACGCACGAAAATCTGGACCCTGACGATCCCTGTTGGACTGCTGAGTGAGGTAAGAAATAATGTTTTTAATCTTTGTTCACTCATTTTGCTCCAGATAAATTTGGAACTGTAAATGTTGACTCTTCTGGAAAAACACTTATGTGCATAGGAGACTAATGGCGCATACTTTGTTTTTAAACCGGGCTAGAATTCATAGTTCCAAATCGCAAAATGTAGTCCAAATATTCATAACTTTCCTCAAAAATGGACGTTTTATCGGAGGATATGCGGCGACTCTCGAATGTTCATACGGCGTTCTTCCTTAGCACGTCAGTAAAGGCCTCGGCCATGGACCACTAGACAAGGTACGAATTTAGCATTCCGATACATGTTTCTTCACCAAAATTTCACGTGAAACACGATGCGCACAACGAAAATTACCGAAAGCAATTCCTTCCGAAGATATTTAATGATTCTTGGTGCGTGAATTGAAACCGACCGCTCATGAAAACTCAATGCTCTACGTGATTCACATCGCGCGCTAAACGTTATCATGACAGTCTCTGCGATGTACAAATCTGGCAACCTCAATCTTGACGCTTTGGCTCAGCTATAGCAAATTGCTAACAATTTGAACAACACATGGTGAGAAATGAACATTGCTCGATTGAGAAGCTTGCTGAAACCGTTGTAGTGCGCGATTTGACTTACGTAAAGCTTTGAGTTTCTTGTGAGCGGGCGGTTCAAATTCCTCGTAACCAATGTGAAATAAAAACGTTAATATCTTCGTTAGGAGTTGGTTTTAGTAATTTCCGTTGTGCGAATCGTGTTTTACGTGAAATTTTGGTTAAGTTACATGTATCAGATTGCTTAAATTCGTACCTTGTCTAGTTGTCCATTAATATTTTTGCAACGCTCCTGGTCAAAGTAAGTATAGAAGGAAATACAATTTCTCAACGACTTGAGCGCGCACCTTGGTATACGCGCAATGCATGCAGTATCTTGCAGAATTGCTAGGCGCCACTATGCCTTGCGCGCACCGTGCTCTATACGCGCAATGCATGAAGTATCCTGCGGTCTTGTAAGGCGCTACGTGAAATTCTGGTAAAGAAACATATTTTAGAATGCTTGAATTCGTACCTTGTCCAGTGGTCCATTATGGAGGTTTTATTTTCCGATGGACGGCAGCGCAGTGGTTCGACTACAATTGGACGTATTTCCATCAAACGGAACTATGTGCATTATGACGTGAGCCCTGTTATGCACATATGCTTATGGGTCTCAGGGCTCATGTCTTAATGCACATAGTTCCGTTTGCCAGAAATACGTCCAATTGACCATGATCTCCGGAGCAATTCAGACCGAAAGAGAGTTTTTCAGCCGAGCCACGGATGAGAGTTAACCCTGAATGACGTCAAATGACAAGATAACGACCCCTCCCCTCGGAACCCGCAGAGAGCGACGTGCCTTTTCCGGGTGAAATATAAAAGGCGTCGGAAGAGATAAGCGCCAAAAAGCCAGGCAGCTCGTCTGCTGGATCTCGCATCGATCACAGCGTGTTTTGCGATACATCGATTGATCCACCATTCAAACCCATGGAAAATGATCGAGAAACAGAGTGTTCCTTAATAATCGATTCTTTACCCATAGCTTCAAATGGGAGAATATTCGATAATCGATCATTCACGCTTCGCCCTTAATCTATCGGTGCCGGTAAAGACGGATCCGAGTCGCCTCGACGGCGAGGGTTGCGCTCCAGTGCAGGAATTTCGGATATTTACTGCCTTGCAAAAGAAGAACGCCGTATGAACAACCGAGAGTTGCCAAATTCCCTACATAAAACGAGTATTTTTGACGACATTCATGCACCTTTCTCTTTGAAATTTTCAGATATACTAGATTAAAATGCGTAAAAAACTGTCTGAAATTTTTGGGGAAAAATATTCGCACTTTTCATAGTAAATTCGGTTTATATCGGAGGAAACTTGGCAACGTCTGAAGGATTGTACGGCGTTTTTCCTCAGTATGGCAGAATAGAGGAATTTAGAGGAGGTTTGGCGGTTGCGGAGGGGTGGTAAACGGCGCGACGCGGAAAGCAATAAGCACGTGAAAAATTGAGCCGGGGCTTTCGCAGCAAACGCCCGGCATTCCTATTGTTTATGGGGTTTCCCAGACATGTCTTACTTCCCGGACGGGGGCATGTGAGTGGGGCGGGGTGGCACGTGAGTTAAGGGAGGGGGAGGGTGGGGTGCGGGAGTCGAGGAGAAGAAAGTCAAGAGAGCGCATCATACGAGTCGGGGTTGTCGGAGCTCCCGATACTCAGGAAGCATCGTTGAGAACTGCGAATAAAAATCAGCTGTCAGGATTTAGAGTGGTCAGGGTTGAAAATCTACTCGGGGTTTTAAGCAATCTAAAATGCCAATAGTTGGATAGCATTTTGCGAAAAGGCACCAGGAGCATTCCAACTGAGCGTCTAGTCTCTTTTCATTTTGGGAAATCCTTATCAAATCCTGATTTTTGTGGAATTTTGGCGAATGTAATTTCACAAAAATAGCTCGATAAAAAAATCGGATCAGATGGCCGAATTTTCTCAAATCCTGATTTTACGACCGACTTTTCCTTAAATTCTGATGTAATCGGGGTTAGATCCTGATGGACCTCAATTCCTGATAGAATCGGGAAAATCTATAGAAAATTCTGATTCGAGTTCTTGCAAATTCCCTGACTCCCCTGATTTTCCCGGTTTTCCAGACCGCCGACAACCCTGATTCCCTAACTTTTCCGAGTTGTTGCTAATTCCCTGACTTCCCCTGATTTTCCCGGATAACCAGACCGCCAACAACCCTGTTTCCCTGACTTTTCCGACTTGTTGCAAATTCCCTGATTTTCCCGGTTTTCCAGACCGCCGATAACCCTGATTCCCTAACTTTTCCGAGTTGTTGCTAATTCCCTGACTTTATCAGATTTTCCCGGATTTCCAGACCGCAAGCAACCCTGTTTCCCTGACTTTTCCGACTTGTTGCAAATTCCCTGATTTTACCGGTTTTCCAGACCGCCGATAACCCTGTTTCCCTGACTTTTCCGATTTTCTTAAATTCCCTGTCTTCCCCTGATTTTTCCGGATTTCCAGACAGCCGACAACCCTGTTTCCCTGACTTTTCTCGATTATCGCAAATTCCCTGCATGATTTCCGCTGATTATCCCGGATTTCCAGACCGCCGGCAACCCTGTTCCCCTGACTTTTCCCGATGTTCGCAAATTCCCTGATTTCCCCCGATTTTCCTATTTTTCAGGAGAGTCGGCAACCCTGTGCTCATGCTCCTCTCCGCATAACCCGCTCAATTCGTCTCTCGGACACACTGCACGGAGGGCAATGACGTCACGATAATGCGGGCGATTAGCGGCGCAGCGGCGTATGCGGCTCATTTCCATTTTATTAATCGGGATAAGGACTCGACGCCTCGCCTCGCGTCGCGACGCCCTCGCCGCCGCCGTCGCCACAACCGCCAACAAAGTGGCTCTCCGCGAACCGCGCGAAAAACCAGCGCTCCCAAGGAATTAAATTAAATTCCGGAGTCCACCGGTCGCATCGAGCGTCGCGACACCGAGTTCTCCGCTTCGATTCGGCTTCGATTATCGATATTTCCCCATTTGAAAGTGTGGCGTACGATCGATTATCGGGGTGTTACGGTGTACGTGTACCTTAATAATCGATTCTCTACCACAGCTTCAAATGGGGAAATACGCGCAATGCGTGAAGTATTTCTATAGTCTTGTAGGCGCTAATATGCGTCTCACGCCGACTGCACTGTTTTCGGCGCGATTATTCGAGCTAGCCTTAGAATAATCGCGTCATCGAATGTTGGGGCTTAAGCCAAATAGGTAATTTACGAACGACGGGCCGTAACGACTAAAATAATAAATCACTCTGGATAATTTGAGTTCATAGGTTGGCTGCCTTTATTAGGGTGTCTACTAAAACAAGCTGGCGAAAAATCAGTACTTTTACAGCGCTTTTTCAGTGTGTTCGGTTCACCTACAAAATAATAATCATTAGAAATCCAATCACAGTGATGAATCCGGGAGCAAAAAGCTCCGCTGAATTCCATTGGCCCCAGCCTCAGAATGAACGCGAGGCAGCGCACCAATCACGAGCCGCGCGCGGGCGCGAAATTCAAAACGTCCAAAACTTAGTCTCCACAGCGCCCGCCAAGTTCAATCTCGCCTAGCGGTGCTCCCGCGAAGTTCAAACTCGCATAGCGGTACTCCCGCCAATTTCTCACACAGCGCTCGCGTCGACCAATCACAGCCAAGCTCGCGGCAACGCTCTCTCACGCGACCGGTATAAATACTGGGACGCTGCGCTCCATGAATTCACTTCTAAGTGATGCGCCGTCCGATCAACACCCAGTCTCCAGATCCAGCCAAGCAGCGAAGCAAGCTAATCAAGACCCAGGAAACCAAGACTCAACCAAGTTCAAGCAGCAGCCAGAAAGGAAACCCGAACCCAAGTCAAGAATCAAGTTCCTCGAGCAAGGTCAAGGAGCGAATTTGGCGAGCAAGCTGAATCAACCCATCTATAGCGATCGGAGCGGCTAATCTCTCAGGGTCATCACGAAATCAACTTTAATATTCCACTTTTGGCAGTCCTATCTAAATTCACCCAGGAAAAATTTCAAGACATCTCTAACTAAATTCACGTTTGTATCAAATCCTCCTACCGGAGAAGCCGATTCATATGAATCCGGAGTAAAAGTAAGTGCAATAGCACAGAGCAGTATTCAAAATTTCAAGTCCTTCTGACTTTCCTGCGCAAAGCAGAAGCCGGCGCATTACGTGCCTGGTGGCCCTTCAGGTCTCCTACCCATGGTAGTAGCCGGCTCACTTTGAGCCTGGTAAAAATAAAATCACCTAGGACAGGATCCTTCTGATCAATAAAAAATAGTCTCTCACTTGAAAACCGCATATATTATTCCATTTTCTCTTTCTTTTCGATCCTTTCATTCTTTCTCTCGGTACAATCACCTCCAACCTTTTAGGTCTAGCACATGTTTCTTCACCACTTTTGAGCCGTCATCCCATATTCTTTGGTCCCTCGGAAACTTATCACTTTTTGGCTACACTCATTTTTTCTGGTATTTTTTTGACCCGCTCAATCCTTACATTTTTTGGTCCCTCGGGCCGGATTCGAACCTTAACGCACCTAAGCAAGCAAAATGGTAAAGAAACAACGCGGTAGACATTCACCCGAAATAAGTGAAGAGGAGAGAATGGCAGAAGCATTAGAGACTAAGCGAGCCACTATATTTTCTAGGGTACAGGCTATTGAGAAAACGTTCAAAAATGAACTTTCGGACATTAATTGTGAGCAATTCAGACCACTTTTCGATCGCTTAGCAATATTCCAGGAGAAATTCGATGCAATCCAAAATGAATTGATAAATCTTAACTCAAAACTTCCGCATGAATCGAGAGTAAATACGGATCAAATTCAGGAAGAATTCGACGAAATAATTCTTGCAGCAGAAGTAACCTTTCTCTCTATTACACCTAAAGTCTTGCGTAATTCTACCCCAACCTCTGAGAACACTTCGGCCAAGTCTCAATCATCATCTACGGCGAATGTTAGGCTACCCAAACTTGAGTTGCCCCAGTTTTCGGGCAAATTGGAAGACTGGCGGTCTTTTTACAACCTGTTTAGCGTATCCGTGCATGATGTGAAGGAGTTAGCAAAAGTGAAAAAGTTTCAATACTTGCTCACTTCCCTGAAGGGTGAGGCGCTAGATTTGGTTAAAGGGTTGGATATCACTGATTCCAACTACGATGTAGCATGGCAAATCCTGTGCCAACGTTTTCAATGCGAGCGAAGGCATATATTTCACCACTTTAATGGATTACTCAACCTTCCTGAGATTAAGGACGTTACGCATATTCCGTCGTTCCTCACCAAGTATAGGGAGCACACCCAGGCTCTTGAAGGGCTAAAACATGAACTCTCTGAATATGCATCCATGTTGACGGCCGTAATTGTCCAGAAAATGTCATTTTATTTTAGAAAGCGCCTCGATGACTTTCGTGGTGCTGAGGTCAAATATCCAACCATCGCAGAAATTGTTGAATTTTTGGAGAAGGAGTGCCTGCAGCTGGACGGCACCTCCGCAAAATCAAGTAACCCAAAATCCACACCCAACCAAACCAAGCAAGTTCACCTATCCAAAACCGAAGATACGAACCAATCTAGCGGCAAATCCTACCCACCTGCGACATGTCCACTTTGTGAAGCTGACCATATACTTTTCCGATGTGATGCCTTTCTTAAGAAATCCATTAGTGACCGCAGGGCAATGGTCAAATCCAAGAAACTATGTTTCAATTGCATGCGAGGTGGACATTCAGTGGCCTCGTGCAAGTCTAAATTTTCTTGTAAATCATGCAAAGGGCGACATAACTCTGTTTTACACGTCGATAAAACTGATGAACCCAAAAATCAAATCCTTATTGCGACGGACACAACCTCCTCAAGCTCCGAACCCATAAAGGCCGTCCACATCTCTGAATCAAAACCATATGAATCTACTTGCATTCTCGGAACCGCAGTTGTCCTAGTGAAAGACAAAAGGGGCAAGTTCCTACCCATGCGCTGTCTCATTGATAGCGGCGCCATGTCAACCTTTCTAACAGCGAAATGTGCTGAGAAGTTAGGGTTGAAAATAAGCAAAAATGCACCAGCCATATCTGGCTTGGGTAACCAAACCATAAATGATGTTAAGGGCACTGTAGAATGCGTAATCAAGTCGCGTTTCGAATCACAACCAGTCTTCACCACTACGGCAACAGTGATGACGAACATAACCTCAAACATGCCTTTGAACCCACTACCCGACTCAATGCGGAGGCCCTTGAAAGGCCTGAAACTAGCCGACCCAGAATGGACAAAACCGAGTCCAATTGACTTGCTCATAGGAGCAGATTTGTATCCGCACATTTACACCGGCCGTAAGATCATTCTAGCTGAAGACTGGCCCGTAGCTCTTGACAGTATCTACGGATGGGTCCTTACGGGAAAATTAACTTACAACGAATCACAGGATCAAATCACCGCCTTACTCACAATAAATAACCGAGACCTGGATGCAGGACTCACCAAGTTGTGGAGGACAGAAGACGTCCCTCACAAGCCGATCCAAAAACCGGACGACAACATCGCCGAGCAAATGTACGTTGAAAAACATTACCGCCAACCTGATGGCAGATACGTGGTGCCTCTACTCATGAAGGAATCTGATGTGGACCTGGGCGAGTCCTACAACTTGGCCCGGTCCAGACTGCTGAAGTTAGAACAACGCTTCCAGCGGGATCCAGAGCTGAAGAAAGCTTACCAGGAGTTTATGAAAGAGTACAAAGACCTAGGGCACATGAGCCTTGTTACCCGCGAGAATATGGGGAAGGCCAAGTATTACATCCCGCATCACGGAGTATGGAACCTTTCAAGTGCAACAACCAAAATGCGCACTGTTTTCGATGCTTCAATGAAGACGACCAGTGGCAAGTCTCTGAACGAGTGCCAATATGCAGGCAAGAAGCTACAATCAGACATCGCCGAAATCCTAACCAGGTTTCGCCTACCCAAATATGCCTTCACCACGGATATCTGCAAAATGTACCGCCAAATACTGATAAGACCAGAGGACAGAGAGTATCAGCACATCTTATGGCGCGACGACCCTTCGCAAGACATCGAGGAATACGAGTTAAACACGGTTACGTACGGCGAGCGAGCATCCTCCTTCCTGTCTCTTAGAACCGTGAATCAACTTGAACAGGATGAAGGACACAAGTACCCAGACGCCTCCCCTATCATCAAAAAGCGAATTTTTGTCGATGACATCTTGGCCGGAGCGGACTCAATCAGTAAGGCCAAAAATTGCGTGAAGCAATTAACTGGGATAGCTGGGGAGTGCAAATTTGAGCTGAAAAAATGGTCCACCAACGAACCCGAGATTCTTGAAGGGTTGCCAAAATCTAGCATCCTAGAAACGCCGTTGAATTTCTCAGACGGGGAAGGAGCCGTCTCCGCCTTGGGCCTCCAGTGGCAACCTGTACCAGATACATTTTCCTACAAATTGGACCGCCTACCCGTAGTTTTCACAAAACGAGGCATTCTCTCTCTAATATTCCGAATTTTTGACCCGCTCGGATTGATAACACCCATAGTATTAATGGCAAAGCAGTTTATACAGCAAATTTGGCTCCTTGGACTAGATTGGGACGCGCAAGTACCTGAATGCATTAAAACCTCGTGGGATAAATTTGCCGCCAATCTATCTGACATAACCCGCATAAAAATTCCCCGTCACGTCTCCTTGTTGGACGCCACTAACTTTGATTTGATAGCATTTTGTGACGGCAGCAAGAAGGGATACGGAGCCACTGTATACCTCAGGGTCGAAGACATTCATGGCAGAGTCAAGGTAAACCTACTGCTTGCCAAAAGCAGAGTAGCGCCCCTGAAGGTCCTGAGCATACCACGCCTAGAGCTATCCGGGGCAGTGCTAATGACTGATTTACTTGAGTTCTCCTTGCAAGCTTGCGATGACATCAAAATCAGGAGCAAATTTGCCTTCACAGACTCAACCGTCGTCCTCGACTGGCTCCGCACTCCGCCTCATCGATTAAAGGTATTTGAAGCAAACCGGGTCGTAAAAATTCTAGAAACACTAAATCCTCAAGATTGGAGTCACGTGAAATCAAAGGAGAACCCCGCTGATTTAGCGTCCCGCGGCTGCGAACCCGAAAAATTGATCGATAATGAGCTCTGGTGGCACGGTCCGGAATGGTTGAAACTTCCAATTGAAAGCTGGCCAAAAAGTAATGAACCCATCCCTAGCACTCAAGAAGGATTGAAAGACATAGTAGATGAACCCGTAGTTCTTGTTCAAACTAGGAAGGAAACATGGAACCAGAACCTGTTGGAATCACACTCAAAATTAACCCGTTTAATTAGAGTTACAGCGTGGATCTTTCGATTTATTCACAACGCCAGACCGAAAAATCGCACTAAGCTCAAGTCACCATTATCTCCGGACGAGTTCAAGGCAGCCCGGAACTATTGGATCAAGTATACTCAACAATCAAATTTTAAATCCGAAATTCACGCATTGAAAAATTCCAAGGATACCCCTCCAAACCTCATATCACTAAGACCGTTCATCGATAAGGAAGGATTCTTAAGAGTAGGAGGGCGATTAACCCACTCAGAGCTGAATTTTGCAGCAAAATACCCTATCCTCCTGCCGAAAAATGGCCACTTTTCTGAGCTAATAATCAACTCTTGCCACCAAGAAACACTGCATGGCGGTCCTAAGTTGACTCTCGCGAGCCTAAACACTAAATACTGGCTCATCAACGCCCGTCAGAAAGTCAGAGCTCAAATCTTAAAATGTGTCACGTGCTTCAAAACAAAGCCAACCAACTTTCAGCCCCCGATGGGCGACCTACCAAAATGGCGGGTCCAAGAAGCAAGGCCCTTCCTCAACACCGGCTTAGATTTCGGAGGACCTTTTACGATAAAGGAAAACAATCTAAGAAAATCCCGCCAAACCAAGGCATACCTCGCACTATTTGTCTGCATGACGACAAAGGCTCTACATCTTGAATGTGTTAGCGATCTAACATCAGAGGCCTTCATCGCAGCTCTTGATCGCTTCGTATCCCGGCGCGGATTATGCAAAAATCTCTTCTCCGATAATGGAACCAATTTCACCGGAGCCAATAATGAATTGAAGGAAATTTATAAATTTTTAAAGGACAATGTCACGAAAGAAGAAGTTTCAAACTTTTTAACCACGAAAGAAATTCACTGGCATTTTTCTCCTCCGTCTGGTCCCAATTTTGGAGGACTATGGGAAGCCGGAATAAAGTCGGTAAAACACCACATAAGAAGAGTAGTTGGGACTCAAGTTCTCACTTTCGAAGAGTTCACAACACTACTGTACAAAATCGAGGCCGTCCTCAACTCCCGTCCTCTCTGCCCGATTTCGACCGACCCATCTGAAATTGGAGCCTTGACCCCGGCTCATTTTCTCATAGGCGACACAATGAACTCACTCCCCGAGCATGATCTAACGGATATAAAATTAAACCATTTGGATCGTTGGCAGGTGATCCAACAAGCCAGCCAAAGCTTCTGGAAGATCTGGAAAAATGAGTACATTAACACATTACGTCAGCGCTCAAAATGGCTGAAATCAACCCAAAAACTGAAAAATGGGGACCTAGTTCTGATACAAGACCCAGATTTGGCACCATTGCATTGGCGCATGGGCAAAGTCACAAACTGCTTTCCAGGCCCTGACAAAATTATAAGAGTGGTAGACGTAAAAACTCAAACCGGCACCCTACGCAGACCCGTGTCAAAATTATGCCGCCTGCCACTACCCGAAACCGACCAATAGGGAGATCCCGCTGTATGTATTGCGAACCCGCATGAAAATAAGTCCAGCTTCTTGAACGAGTTCACTCGTTCAACGGGGGGAGTATGTTCGGTTTCACCTACAAAATAATAATCATTAGAAATCCAATCACAGTGATGAATCCGGGAGCAAAAAGCTCCGCTGAATTCCATTGGCCCCAGCCTCAGAATGAACGCGAGGCAGCGCACCAATCACGAGCCGCGCGCGGGCGCGAAATTCAAAACGTCCAAAACTTAGTCTCCACAGCGCCCGCCAAGTTCAATCTCGCCTAGCGGTGCTCCCGCGAAGTTCAAACTCGCATAGCGGTACTCCCGCCAATTTCTCACACAGCGCTCGCGTCGACCAATCACAGCCAAGCTCGCGGCAACGCTCTCTCACGCGACCGGTATAAATACTGGGACGCTGCGCTCCATGAATTCACTTCTAAGTGATGCGCCGTCCGATCAACACCCAGTCTCCAGATCCAGCCAAGCAGCGAAGCAAGCTAATCAAGACCCAGGAAACCAAGACTCAACCAAGTTCAAGCAGCAGCCAGAAAGGAAACCCGAACCCAAGTCAAGAATCAAGTTCCTCGAGCAAGGTCAAGGAGCGAATTTGGCGAGCAAGCTGAATCAACCCATCTATAGCGATCGGAGCGGCTAATCTCTCAGGGTCATCACGAAATCAACTTTAATATTCCACTTTTGGCAGTCCTATCTAAATTCACCCAGGAAAAATTTCAAGACATCTCTAACTAAATTCACGTTTGTATCAAATCCTCCTACCGGAGAAGCCGATTCATATGAATCCGGAGTAAAAGTAAGTGCAATAGCACAGAGTAGTATTCAAAATTTCAAGTCCTTCTGACTTTCCTGCGCAAAGCAGAAGCCGGCGCATTACGTGCCTGGTGGCCCTTCAGGTCTCCTACCCATGGTAGTAGCCGGCTCACTTTGAGCCTGGTAAAAATAAAATCACCTAGGACAGGATCCTTCTGATCAATAAAAAATAGTCTCTCACTTGAAAACCGCATATATTATTCCATTTTCTCTTTCTTTTCGATCCTTTCATTCTTTGATCTCTCGGTACAATCACCTCCAACCTTTTAGGTCTAGCACATGTTTCTTCACCATTTTTGAGCCGTCATCCCATATTCTTTGGTCCCTCGGAAACTTATCACTTTTTGGCTACACTCATTTTTTCTGGTATTTTTTTGACCCGCTCAATCCTTACACAGTGCATTCCCTAAAAATTCAGTACCTCCTCCACGAGAAAATTCAGTACTTTTTCTGTGCCTACCTCCAATTGACGAAAATCAAAAAATTCCAAAAAAATTTCTCGCCCAAGTTGCGACAAAAATGAAAAAAAATTTAAAAAATTCCAGAAAATCTGCGGTACTTTTTTTCTAGTACTTCCGGACCGCCTTTAAAAAATCAGTACTACTCCCGGACTTTCCGGAAATTCCAGACTTATAGACACCCTGTAATTATGGGCCTTAAAAACATAAAAACTCCGTGATCTAATCTCAAAATTACCGACATGCCGGGACTCTCCCTATATATGTACCTCACTCTATTCCTTTAAAGGTTCTCAGGTTTAAATGCGTCTGGTCGTTGGACGGCGTTCGCACTGACGTCACAGCTCATCGGTGCACGGTTAAATGATCCGTGGTGAAGGAGTTGATGGGTGGATGGCGAAGGGTCGGAAATCAAAATGCGACCGCAGCGCCGCGAGTGGTCGAAACTGGAACCGCGGTGCGCTTTTGAATTATTCAAAATCCCGGACCGGTCAGCGCCAAGTACTCGGCCAGAGTGCTACCGCACTTGGGAAGAACGCCGTATGCGCGATACAGTGTTGCCGGAATTCGCCCCATGCGTCATTCGGCAAATACTTTTTTCATTCTCATTTTTCAAATCTCCGAGGAAAAATGAGTAAAATTATATGAAAAACTCATGAATATTCCCAACAATGTGATCAAGTTCCAGCAAAAATCCGGTTGAATCAAGAGTATTTCTTCTTGTCCCATTTTTTAGAATTCACACGGAGAAAAAAACGTCGTGCGTGGGACCCGAAGTTCAGGTTCGGATTGAGCATCTGAACACTTTAGGTCTAGCTGTCGAGGTTCGGATCACACATCTGAAACTTCAGTTCTTACATCTGAAGTACTTCAGATGTGAGAACCGAAGTTTTCGGATGTGAGAACCGAAGTTTTTCGGATGTGAAAACCGAAGTACTTCAGATGTAAGAACTGAAGTTTCAGATGTGTGATCCAAACCTCAGCAGCTGGACCTAAAGTGCTCAGATGCTCAATCCGAAAACTTCAGAGATCCATATGACCTAAACTTCGGGTCCCACGCACGAAGTTTTTTTCTCCGTGCAGACTCTTAAAATATCTGACAAGAAAAATTACTCTTGATTCAATCGGATTTTTGCTTAAATCAAAAGGAAATCCGCTCAAATTGAGAGGCTTGGTTCTTGATTCAAGCAAAAATCCGATTGAATCAAGAGTACTTTTTCTTGTCACATTTTTTAAGAGTATGGACTCAGGATCCAAGAGGCTTTTCTTTCAGGGTTCTATGACTAGCGCAACCGACCCATTCCAGGAAATATACATTCGTCGGAATAAATCCGGCGCCGTACGGATTTTCGTGCGGTGTTTTACCTCGATTCGTCGGAGTGGCTTCCCGCGCGAGTGATAAGTGTAATCAACTCCGAGAGCGAAGAATCTCGTTGAATGATAAATGAGAAGCGGATGAAAAGTCGCTGGCTATCTAACGAACAGTCACCACGCGAAGTCAGCGTGAGGGGGAACGAGGGGGATAGGGGGGTCTGGTGGTGAGGTTAAGTTATGTGCGTGAGAAAAAGGCGAAAACACAATTCTATAAACTTGAAAGTCGGTGCAAGGATACCGCTTGATTCGGGAGTGCTACGCTTCGGACAGCTCTCACGGGAGCGAGACAATACAATTATGATAAGCACTGGAAAAAAACACATTGGATCTAGAGTCCAGACTCTTGAAAACATTGACAAGAAAAAGGACTCTTGATTCAATCAGATTTAAGCTTAAATCAAAAGGAAATCCGCTCAAATTAAGAGGCTTCTTTCTTGATTTAAGCTAGATTCTGATTGAATCAAGAGTATCTTTTCTTGTCGATGTTTTGAAGAGTCTGGACTCTAGATCAAATGTGCTTTTTTTCCCAGTGTAACCGACATTTTGTGTTAATGTGGGGAGGAGAAGACTGGTGGGTTTACATTTCCGGACTAAATTTCCGATTTTGACATTTCCGCACGAACACGTGGATTGACATTTCCGCACAAAATCAGCCGGGAAAACTTTAATTTCAGCACGACTTGGCAACACCACGCAGATAATTGAATCGTGTTTCTCTTAATCCACAGACAAAAAAAAAGATTTAGAAGAATTAGAGGGAAACATTTTACTGACCTATTGTTCATCGGGGAAAGCTACACTTTTTGTAAGAGATAACAACGTACGTTTTTTCGTCATTTGCTTGCGAGGTAACTGCTGTAACTTCATGTAACTAGTGCGGGAAATATTTTGTGCGAAAACTTCAATCACGATCGTTGTGTGGAAATGTCAAAATCCCAGATTTTGTGCGGAAAATGCATGCTTCCAGAAACCTAAACGTGTGGTTATTGATATTTGTGTGAGTTTTCCTTTCGATAACTTGACTAAATCTTATCACGTAATCATGCAATGAGATTGCCGGTGAGTCGATTATTTAACCGTTATCGAATGACCCTGATCGATTTCAGTGGCACAGCATTAATGATCGATTCGATATTGCTCCATTTAAAGCTATGGTAAAGAATCGATTATTTTGGTGTTCGTTGCGAACACCCTGTTTACCGATCCTTTTCCATAGGTTTAAATGGCGGATTAATCGATATATCATAAAGCGCCATGTCACTGATCGAATTGTTATTCCTGTCAGTGGCGTGGCGTACTTTGCGATTTAATCGATTGGTCTGCCATTCAAACCATGGAAAATGATCGATGAACAGGGTGTTCGCACCGAACACTCTAATAATCGATACTATACCGTAGCCTCAAGAGGGGAAATATCGATAATCGATCATTCGCGTTTCGCCACTGATTCTCATCTTCGCAACACTATGTATCGACCCTGGCGGTTCGATAACGATTCGACAACCCATGCGCAGGCATCTTTCTCGGTCGACGCTATGAATATTCATTTCAGTGCGGTTCAATTCATCCCTGGCAGGCACAGCGTTCAGCTTGGGGTGAATCTGAGAAGCTCAATCGGGGTTGCCGTGCCTCTTCTGAAAAGTACCTCGTGTCAAGGATAACGCGGTGGGGGTATTTTTTTCAAGGGGGGGGGGGTATTTTTTCCTTAAGGTGATTCGATGGACACCATATTTTGTGTCAGAACGGCACGCGATATATCGCGTCAATTGGTTCCATTTTTCCAGCTACTCGTAATTTTTCTCGAATTTTGAGATCACAATTTTGTTGTCAGGAGACAAAAGCACTTACGAATTTTAACAAAGAAACTTAACGTAATAAAGGCGTAGTTTTTCCAGAGAGAAAACATCGCATTCGATACTGATATCGAAACTGCACTCGAATGCGATATTTTCTTTCTGAAAAAACCACGCCTTTATTACGTTGAATTTATTTGTTAAAATTCGTAAGTGAGTGCTTCAGTCTCCAGACAACAGAATTGCGATTTCAAAATTGGAGAAATAAAATGTCGAGTAGCTGAAAAAATGGAACCAATTGATGCGATATATCGTATGCCGTTCTGACACAAAATATGGCGTCCATCGAATCACATTAAGTACCTCCATATGGAGATCACTGTCATGTCGGTGCCCCCTTTCTGATAGGGTCATCAGCTTCAGGACTTTCATAGGGCTCCTTGAACCCAACATGCAATATTCGCAACTCACTGGATTTGGTTCACCTTTTGGACCAAATCCTTGAATCAAACATTTTTATCCAATCCAGCGCACTGGTCTACTGAGGTCATCAGAGACCGGTGTATGAACCGAATCCAAAATTTCTTGCCTTCTCGTTGTTTGAGTCGTCGTTCGCGTCAGATTTTGAAGAGAAAACATGTGAAATTTTTCTCAGACCCAGGGTGTCTAGTTTTCTTTCATTTTGGGAAGTCCTGACGGAATCCTGATTTTTGACTGCTAAATCCTGATTTCATAATTTTTCCAACTCCTGATTTTTTGCTGACAGAAATTAATGTAATTTGACTTCACAAAAATAGCTCGATAAAAAAATCTGATCGGACGGCCGACTCTTCTCAAATCCTGATTTTACGACCGATTTTTCCTTAAATCCTGATTGACCTCAAGTCTTGATAGAATCGAGAAAATCGGGAAAATCCTGATGCTAGACACCGTGTCAGACCATGGCTAGTAGCCCATTATGATGCTTGAAAATTGCTTGCCTTTCAACACATTTTGTATGTATGGATAAGCCGCTTTTACGGCGCGCTAGGGCGCTCTGCGACGCCTACTCTCCACAGGAATCTATCATGGTAGAGATCCTCCAGAAACTGGCATCTCTCCATCTCTTCACGGAGCCCTCTACCCATCGTTTGGCTGGACACCCTCTCAACACATTTTTTTCACCTTTTAGTAAGTTTTTTCTCCGATCACGCGCGTTACACTGGAAAAAAAAGACATTGGATCTAGAGTCGAGACTCTTAAAAACATCGACAAGAAAAAATACTCATGATTCAATCAGATTTAAGCTTAAATCAAGAACCAAGCCTCTTAATTTGAGCGGATTTCCTTTTGATTTAAGCTTAAATCTGATTGAATCAAGAGTCCTTTTTTTGTCAACGTTTTCAAGAGTCTGGACTCTAGATCCAATGTGTTTTTTTTCCCAGTGTATTGAAGTACGGCCTCGTGGAAACTAGGATTTTCTGCGACAAATTAGCAACGGCGAAATCCCATCTTCCTTTTATCCTCACAACTTCAGGATGCAGAAGCCAATCCTTTTAGCCTCAACAAACATTTAAATCCTTCTGAGCCGCGCGCTTGTACTCCCTGTTTTTCACATGTATGTATGAGTATGGCGTAAGAAATGAAAGGAAAATTATTTTCATCAAACATTTTTGTAAAAGCTCTCTCACTAATAACTCCCGGCGTGCTCTCTCCCTGTGATAACTCGTTCGAACCTACGGATGGTTTTAGTTTCACCGTGTGGATTAGAAAATCCCCGTTTCCTTTGACTCTGTAAGGAGTGAAGATTTTGGAGTGGGATCATGAGAAACATACGTCGTCGGTGAAATTGCAAAAATGTGATCCCAACTTGCGATGCTGCAGACTTTTTGTCGTATTTTAGTCTCCGAATAGAAAATTACTCTACGCTAATTCTTGAAAATTCCCCTAACTTTTATTCTTCTGGCGAAAATGTTGTTAGATAGTATTCGTCCATTTTTCAATGGACGAATCAAATAAAATGGAAACGGCGGTTTCGAAACACTGCAACGAGATTTCCGCTTTTACGGGTTTATCGTGGATAAATAGGGCAATATGCTCCAATGCTCGAAAGTAAATACTTTGGTCCACAAAAAATCAAAATTGAGTACCTAAATTACGTTTGAACCTAGAAAATGTCCAACAAACACTTTGGGGGCAGGAATAAGCCAAAAACTGTCTAATGAAACCGAGGCTATGGTGGGTTAATATTTGCAGTTCAAAATACGTAGATTCTGGGAAAAGCAATTTTCAATTCTCAAAGAAATTTCAAAATCCAATTTTCTGACCAAATAAACAAAAATAGCTATACTGAAAATTACGAGATTTGATTTTTGCCAGAGGAAGATATTTTCTTAGGTGGACGGTAACATTTTTTTTTGTTTTTACATTTATAAATCGTCAATTTTGAGACTGATTTGACGGATAAAATACTCACGTGCTTCGGTACACATGCGAGTAGATCAGTTTGGAATGAAAAAGTACCCACCTGAAACAAAACAAAAAATGCAAATTTAGTTTATACTTCGGTAAAATGAAAATGTTTCCCTCATAAAATCTGCTTGGATTCACTTTTTAAGTTGTTAAAACTGGACTTTTCATGTTTGACCCAACAAATAAAGAATGTCATACCCAAATGCAGAATTTGGGGGGAAAACCATGTGCTATGGCTAAGGAGTTTTAACAGTATGTTTCTTCTATTCCTTCGTAATCTTTATTCTTTTTCACTCCCTTCTTATCCTTCCTCTTTTTCTCCTTCTATCCCTCTTCATCTACTTCGCATGTCTGTTTTTCTCTCACTTCCTCCTATTGTTTCTCTTCTTCTTATTCTTATTCTTATTCTTCTTCTTACTCCTCATTATCTTTTTCAATTGCCTTCTTCCTCGCCTACTTATCCGATTACTAAGAGTAATTGGAACGCATTTTGCAATTAGGAACTACAATTTCTACCTCAGTTTAGAAGCAATGTGTGAATGATTAGTTTCCGTATGCACATAGGTGTTTTTACAGATGAGCCTGAAATTTCAGTTCCTGATTGCAAAGTGAAGTCCAATTGGACCGCACGAAGCAGAAAGGAACGAAGCCACATAGGCTATTGTCAAATTTAATCGGGCAATTTAATTTTTACGATGAAAATTGTTGGGCAGCTTTTTGAGCAAATTACAGTGTATTTTCTGTGCAGTACAAAGCAAGGTCCTTAAAGTTTTCAGAGGAACCCGTGCAAACTTTCTCTTGCGAAAAAAATCAAATTGACTAGTCAAATTTGGCGATAGCTGATGTGGCTTGGTTTCTTTCTGCGAAATATGGTCAAATTCGTTCTCATCCAAAGAAACGCTGGGAGTCTTGCGATCCGAGGCTAGGAAACCGTCCACTCTTTTATCGAGTTCGTTTCTTACTTTTCGGCGAAAATCACGCTTTACTCCGGGAAATCCGGCAACGCCGAAACGCTCACACGTCGTTTTTTCACAGCGAGGCAGGAAGGAGTTAACCAAGTGCGCCGTCGGTGCGCCCTCGGCGCTCATCCCGATTGTGATTCCTCACACAAAAGATATTTTATTATTGCGGCGTATACAGCGATTTCCCGGGCTCCGTGCTCTGGGCGCGAAAGTTATTGAAGCCTTCAGTTTTCCGGGCGGCTCAGCCTCTTATTCGCCGGCGATGGCTCTGAAATATTTACCCCCGTTTAAAATTCACCGCGCCGCCTTTCGATGCTGAACTTGGGGCGTAATGAACCGTGATGCATGGACTCAAATCCGGGGGCACCGTGCTCCCGAAAGAATTGAGTCGTTTAGTTCGGAAACGACTTGACTCGATTTGCAGCTTTTGCCGCGAAAATACTCTACACTGGAAAAAAAAGTATCTTGGATCTAGAGTACCTGAATAGCGAGAGTATGGACAGATCGCTTCATGGAGGGTTTAGGGCCCAAAAGTGCAGCCACCCTTCTAACCAACTTCTAACGCACAAAATTTCACTGCCGCTCTGCAGATTCTGCAGGTTCCAATTCTAACCAAGATGGCCAAGAATGTACAGAAATGAGCGTTCTTCCGCAAAATTGAGTAAATTTATGCAAAAACTGAGTCAAACACGTGCTTAATAAACGACGGTTCGTACAATAGTATTAGTAAATCGTTCTGGATAATTGAAATTCATAGGTTGGCTGCATTTCTGGCCCCTAACTTTATTCGCAGAAGCATCGGTGAAGGCCTGATGGATTTTCGGAGTTTCACATCTGTCCATACTCTCGCTATACAGGTACTCTACTTGGATCTAGAGTCCAGTCTCTTAAAAAAATTGACAAGAAAATATACTCTTGATGCAATCGAATTTTTGATTGAATTGAGAGCCATGGTTCTTAATTTTAGCGGATTTCCTTTTAACTCAAGCAAAAGACTGATTTAATTAAGAGTATTTTTTCTTGTCACATTTTTTCAAGTGTCTGGACTCAAGATTCAAGCGACTTTTTTTTATTCAAAATAAAATCTTCTTGACGGCATACTCAAGAATGTTCCTTTATCTCTCTTATCTCGACTTATTTGCAAGGAAAGTTCCGTACTCTTAAAGGATGCCTGTCATTCTTATTGTTGGTATGTTGGAGTGTCTTTAATTTCGTAAAATACTGTACAACACCTCTATTGTGAAATGGTGAAGCGCCATGGCACGTGGCACGTGGCACGCTGCGGCGCAGCCAGCCAGCCAGCACGGAACGCGCATTGGCGCCTACAAACCTAAGGGATACCTCAAGCATTGCGCAATGCGTGAAGTATCTGCTTAGGTTTGTAGGCGCCAGTGCGCGTTCCGTGCAGGCAGCATGTCGCATCACTCCGCTTTATGCTAGGGCCTATTTTTTGAACTTGCGGAGTCAGCGTTTTTCTACTCATGACTTTTGTATGTTTGCACACTCTGCATGGATTACACAAAACCGATTTTTACGCACGTTGGCTAAAAAAAACTCCAACATCTCGTCCTGCATGGATTACTTTAATTTAAATTGATAAAAATAATATATATTTATGAAAGGAAAATTCAAATTTTGTAACTATTAAGGTGTTTCCTTGTCGTATTTAATGATTTTCAAAGCACATTAATTTTTTCTTTTATGTTATGTGCTTTTACTGTGCTGCAGCGTGGTGTGAGCGCAACCAAACGCTCAAAATAGGACGTATTTGACTCTGAAAGATCAATGTACAAATGGGCTAAAACCGAAGATTGCGTGCTTCTCGGTTTTTTCCCTCTTTTATTCATTTGTGCACAGTTTCTTTCGACACAACTACTGCTCATTGACTTTAATATCGATGCCATCGCTTAGAAAAGGTTTTACAAATATTTGCCGCGTTTTAAAAATGTAAATGTTTTTAAAATAAAGTAATATTTTCATAAAAAAAAGTATTTACAAGGTTTATTTTTCATCGAAAATTACAAGGATGGAAATAACATCAAATATTCACCCATGACAATTTAAAAAGATTGATCAAAAGAAAGAAATAACATTTCATTTAAAAAATGAGTTACCATAGCAACTCTTCCGTCCCTCTCAATTTTCTCATTTCATAATTGTCAATATAATTTTACATGCGGACTAAAATATGACACTTGGACCAAGTCACTGTTGCTTATTTCACGCGTGGACGTAAACTATTGGACAAAACAGGTGTGCGGACAAAAAATCGTTGACGGAATGCCCTGAAACCCATCCTCGCCCGAATATTTGACTAAAACTCTCGTAGGAAGTTCTTTAAAAGTGTATAGTGCTTTCTATCCTACGAGCGATTCCAAAATAACCGCGACGGGTTTGTTCGCTGACAAAAAGGGGAGTGAAGCGACCGCCGCCTCTAATGAGAGTAATAGGGATAATGGCCGTAGTCTGATAAATATTCATTTTCACAGATTAAAGCGAGTAATTCTTTTAGCAGGTATGCTAATGCAATCAAAGTTGAATTTATTGTTATCTCTATTTCTGACAAGCAAAATAATGATCGAATTTCCGTTTAAACAATGTTGCTATTCTACTTTTTTTTAGAACGTAAACATGGTTTTGAAAATATTTTGAGAAAGATCTCTAATGATATGCAGCGGTTAAAAAATTTAGAACATATACTATTCAACTGCCTTTTGTATAATGACGTCAGGAACTTATTTTACAGAGATATGCCAAAAACAAGAAGATAATACGAGGGAAGAATACATTTCAGCCATGTTTCTATTTCTGTCTGCGGCAAAGAAGTTACGATCCCTCATTATCAACGAATAAGTTCAATTTTTAGTATCTTTTAGTGACGGGTATATCTATTTTTAGGTACAAAGCCATTGTTAGCATTTTTGTAATTTTTAGATTTCTAATCTGTAAAAACTTTTGAAATTCTAAATACTAAAGATAACATACAAATCGTCACCTCCGGCAAAAGTATCACAGGTGCCATGGGACACTTCAAAATTTCCGCCACCGTTTTAATTTTTCACAGAGAAATTGTTGGTTGAATCAGTATGAAAATGTAACCGAATCTTATCGGCAGGACAAAGAAAATTCAGCAAAATTTTCCAACAGCTCCGTTGAAAAATTTCCCTGTAAAAAAATTAAATGGCGGGAAAATTTTTAATCGCACGACGCTTGTGATACTTTGACCGGATGGTGACGGTGTACTTTACATAAGTTAATAAAAATAAAATCTCTACACTGGAAAAAAAACACATTGTATCTAGAGTCCAGACTCTTGAAAACATTGACAAGAAAACATACTCTTGATTCGATCGGATTTTTGATTGAATCAAAACGGAATTCGCTTAAATTAAGAGGCTGGTTCTTGATTTAAGCTAGATTCTGATTGAATCAAGAGTACTTTTTCTTGTCGATATTTTTAAGAGTCTGGACTCTAGATCCGATGTGTTTTTTTTCCAGTGTATAACTTTACAAACCCGAAGAGATAAGAATAAAGTATAATTTCTATCCATTCTATCTCGGATTTTTGTGCGTCATCCTAAACAAGATTTCGGTCTCTAACAGGGTCAGCCCTAATCTTCATGTATCAACATGAGCATGCTGATGTAATTTTTCTCTCCTCTTTTTCAGCAAGAGAGGAGACACTGACACTGCTTGACATGTCTCTCCGAGTGAGCTGCACTTGAAGTGCTACAACGCTCGTTGATTTAATTTTTTTGCTCCCGTCCTTTTGCAATATAAGAAGCAAACCCCCCCTCCTCCTGCCGCCCCTCTTGCCTAGTGCCTCGCCCCTCTCCTGTCCCCTTGATAAGCCGTCCCTGAAATTCGCAGCAGCTTCATGTCACGTACTAATCCCACTTGGCGTACTATATAATTCTCGGCAAAAAATCATAACCGAGAAACTACGGTTTTGAAATTGGACGAGAAGATCCCTCATACACGTCTTACGAGACGATAAAGCATAAAAACGATACGAGGTAGGGCGATTTTAACGTTGAAAGTTAAGGTAACAGAGCGTTGTAAATTGAGAATACACAGTAATACTGCCGTAATATTGACAGGACTGCCACTTTATTCGGGAACTCCAAAACTGAAAACATGGCAACCCTCACTGGAAAAAAACACATTGGATGTAGAGTCTAGACTCTTAAAAACATCGACAGGAAAAAATACTCTTGATTCCATCAGATTTAAGCGTCAATCAAGAACCAAGCCTCTTAATTTGAGCGGATTTCCTTTTGATTTAAGCTTAAATCTGATTGAAACAAGAGTATTTTTTCTTGTCATTGTTTTCAAGAGTCTGGACTCTAGATCCAATGTGTTTTTTTTTCCAGTGTAGGTAGTGAAAAACTGGCAACGTCGCAAATTGAGGCATGATCCTTCAGTGATGAAACAATGTGTAACTGCGCACGTGCTAGCGACTGAGTCCAGCGGTTATTTTGATGTCCTACCATTAAATCGAGGTGACATTGTTGAAAGGCGCTCCGAGCAACTATTCCGCCACAGAAGTATTGCACAGTATCAGACGAGATTGAAGGCGCACTAACGTTTGTGAATGGAGTCGTATCGTTTAGAAGTGAATAGAGTTCTATTGATCCTAAGAAATGCGGCTCCTGTTTTGCCTATTTTTATGAAACTTCGTACCAGGTGTCATTCCTTGATGAGGAATTGGAATTTCAACTCAAATTTTCAGCGTGGGATATCCCCTCCATTTTGGCCTCAATTTGAGAGCTTTTTTAGAGCTTGGGAGTTGATTTCCGAGAAAATCAGTGGCACCAGTGGCACCATCGTGTTCCTCGCAAACTTTTACATAAGAATCCGTAGTCAAATCGCAAATTCCTCACACATGCAACATCTCCATTCAGGCATCCGATGACTTCCACATTCAAGCCACATTCATCTCCCACATTCAGCGTGGAGGTTCGGCTCGATCGCCATCGCTGGAGATATCACCGTGCAGCGCCCGTCGAGTTTCATGACGCACAACCGCACCAATCCAAACCCGAGTCGGTGTGTCAAGGGTGCGGGCACCGCCGAAAAGGGCACGGCACACGAATATGATTACAGTTTCGGGGAAATAAAACGCCCAAGAAAGGGCTTAGCGACAGCCGCTTAGAGGGCGGATTGTGTGGAAAACACTGCAGATGGCATCAAACGAGATAATTAATTATTCGCACAAAAGGTCCGGTTCCGTCGTACACGCGAAGCCGTGTCCGAACCCCCCCCCCCCCCCCTCCACTCAGCCCAAGCCCCCTCCCCTCGCCACCCGCCCTTCGTGGGGGCAGGCAACATAAGTACCGGGTCCATGACCGTCTTTCGGGATACTCACCCCCCCCCCCCCGGTCACCTCGCCTATCACCCTTATCCCCTTGTAATTTTTGGCTCGTTATCTCTCGCTGGTCCATCCCTGGCCCCCTTTATTCCCTTTGTGCCTGTGCACCGCTGTTGGACCCTTCCGCGTCTCAACCGTGTCTTCGGTGTTTTCGCCCATGCCGAGCGATAGGTCATGTGCACACGCGGTTGAGGATGACACGACTGGCGGGGTCAATTTACCGGTTATTGTTTCGAGTAATTTCTCTTATCTACCGTTGCGCTTAGAGGACCTGGCATACCGGGTCCGATGCAGGGACTAAAATGGGGTGCCTTGCGTAAAATGCGCCTCAGAACCAAGAGACTCCAAGAGCTTCGATTTTTCGGCGGAGTGATTTTTGTCAAAATGGATAGACACTAACTTTATTGTATCGGCAATGGGCCTGTTGCAAAATTCTGCTGGAGCAAAAATGAGAGTTGTTCCTTCCAGATAATGTCTCAAAAATCACGATGAGCGCTTCGGCAAACTCTGAAATGCACTCCTAAATTCACTATCTGCGTAAAAAACGGCAACTTTCTACGTTCGCAACATTAACCGAGATATTGCGCTTTGAAAAATTCAGTTAATGACGTCATCAACCGAGGAAATGACACCCTTGGTTTCTTCCACCATGCTCCCATCCGAGTTTCACGTTGAGTAATCGTATATCTTTGACAAATGAAAGCAAGGTGGAAGAAACCAAGGGTGTCACTGCCACGGTGGATGACGTCATAAACCGAATTTTTTAAAGCGCGATATCTCACAGCTAATATTCACGGAGAAAAAAAAACCTCGTGCGTGGGACCCAAAGTTTAGGTCATATGGATCTCTGAAGTTTTCAGATTGAGCATCTGAACACTTAAGGTCTAGCTATCGAGGTTCGGATCACACATCTGAAACTTCAGTTCTAACATCTGAAGTACTTCAGATGTGAGAACCGAAGTTTTTCGGATGTGAGAACCGAAGTTTTTCGGATGTGAAAACCGCAGTACTTCAGATGTAAGAATTGAAGTTTTAGATGTGTGATCCAAACCTTAGCAGCTGGACCATACGTGTTCGGATGCTAAATCCGAAAACTTCAGAGATCAATATGACCTAAACATCGGGTCCCACGCACGAAGTTGTTTTCTCCTTGTTGAACGTAGAGAGTTGCTGTTTGGACAGATCCTATTATTTTCAGTTAATTTACAAGAATCAAGCATCAAAACACGATTGTAAGATGGCGCAAATGACCCATTCGCGACTTTCGAAAATCAGCAACCGACGTCGACTGAAAACCTGAAAATCGTAAAATCAGCGGTTCCAAATCAAGCTAGAGGGAGCCCGCACTTTCATCGACACACCGACAGGGATAAATTCCTCCGGTTCCGGTCGCGCAGGGACTGCTTTTTACACGGAGCTTTGGCATGTAAGATTGTTTTATGGGGCGCGTAATCCACTCCACCGGGTTGGCCCTTTTATCCAGCTGACTGAGCACCATACGCGTTGCTAGATCTCACCCCGAAGCCCCTGAATTCCGACCAGGATCCACACATTTTATCGGAAGAATGGCAACCTCGCCGAGCACCCTCGCGTCTGGAACCGGGAGGAGATACGAGGGACAGGGAGGGGAGGGGCCTGAAATTGTTCCAGTTTCGGAATACACTCCGGCGTGGACTTAACAAGTCCGATACGACGCACAATGGTACGATTCGATGGTGAAGTCGGACAAAAAGTGCACTGAAAAAAAATCTCGGTGTATTTACTAAGAAAAGGGTAAAATTCAGAGTTTGATTTAATCCCAGTTTTTTCTTGGTAAAATTACCATTTATGGAATTGGTAATTTTACCGAGAAATCTCGGTAAAATTATTGACTTTCTCGGAAATGTTACTGGACCCCGGTAAAAACGCCAATATTTTTTATCGACTGTGGTAGAATTACCGAGATAAAACGGCTAAGTTACCGGGAAGCTCACCTCAAAATATGGTGTCACACTCCAGCAGGCACAGTGTAGGCAACTTGCGCATCGGATTGTGCGTGTAACGGTGTAGCGTTTGAAGTATCTTCAAGATGTCGAAGGCGCTATATATGCTGCGCGAGGGGGAGCCTTTTACTGCCTGCGATAATTTATCGTTTGATTACGCCGATTCATGGCAGGTTTCATGGCATCCTCTCTCTAATACGATTTTTCGCCGCATATCATCAAACGGATTCCATTGCTCGAAGCACATCGACATATACACTGAAAAAAAAATCTCGGTGCATTTACTAAGAAAAGGGTAAAATTACCAAGAATTCAGGGTTTGTTTTGATCCCAGTTTTTTCTTGGTGAAATTACAATTTATGAAATTGGTAATTTTACCGAGGAATCTCGGTAAAATTATTGACTTTCTCGGAAATTCTACTGGACCCCGGTAAAAACGCCAATATTTTTTATCGACTGTGGTAGAATTACCGAGATAAAATGGCAAAGTTACCGGGACTTGATTACCAACAAAAGTGGTATTCTTACCTGAAAAAAAAACAGTAAAAATACCGGTGTTTAGGTAAGCTTACCAGTCTGTCTTGGTAAAATTACCAATAATTGGTAAAAAAAGTGAGATGGTAAAGGTACGAACGGACCTTGGTAAAAACGCCGAGAATTTTTTTTCAGTGTGGGAACTTTTAAATCTTATTACTCCGTTGATACTAGAGTTCCTTTACGGAGAGATTTCAGACAACGCGGCGTGCTTTCGGACCAGTGCTACCATTCCATATCCGTCAAAAGTTCCGGGATTCGGAACTTGATTCCCCAATTTTTCTATTTCCACGACCGTCGAAAGTTCCAAGAAAGTTCCGGAAAACGCAAAAAAATCCGGAACACTTCGGGAATTTCAAAAGTGCCGGGAAAAATTCAAGAAAATCTCAAAAGTTCCGAAGTTCGGAACTATTCCGAACTATTCACTGTTTCGGATGTTGTTGAATTCCGTTTGGTGAAACGCGAATTTTCTGGACAGTTCGAGAATGGTTCTCTTCCGAAATTCGAGATAGCTTTTATTTGGAAGTCAATCTGAAGTATCTGAACATTTCAAGGAGAAGTTAGAGTCCCTTTACCTAGAGAGTTGAGACAACGCGGCTGACAGATGTCACAAACGGGAAGAAAGATTACACAAATCGGACATTTGTTGTAATCTTTGATCAACCCATTCCTTCCGACGTCGATCGAACCGATGCCGACGTAAAAGTGATTTTTGTTTAAAGATTTTAAATTTAAATTTTCGAATGAAACAATGTCGATAAAATCCATGTTGATTGAATTGTGTTTTCATTTCTCGATCGACATGTGTCGACGATTCTTGTATCCACCATTTTCCATGAGATACGAATCTTCGTTTTGCTCGGAATTTTGCAAGATGCTCGCAGCAGATTTTGTCAAAAATTAAATGTCTGTCCTCTGACATTGCCCGATCTACTGTGCGACGGAGCAGAAGTCAAGTTCGGGTTCTGTCCTCCAGATGGAGACGGTGCTACGTCGCGTCGATCCGTCTCTAACGCGCGGGAAAAACCGCAGATGTTCTCGCGGGTTCCTATTGTAGTTATGCGGTTTTTGCTCAGTAAGGCGGTGACTAGGTTTTGTCGATGGAGGAAAGCTCTCTGAGCTATTAGAGGGCCCAATTCGGGCTGATTTGGATTTAAGATTGTCAGGTGCACGGATTTTCCATCTCTTCGCTTCTGTTGTTCGGGAAGGGAAGGGGGGGACCTCTGAGTTGCCGGGATTTATCGGTGTGAGAGAGTTACTTTTCCGATGTGTCGCCGTAGCGTCTTTGAGGAGCTTTTCATAACATTAAGCGTCGAGGAATGCTGCCAAGATCAAGCTATTGTTTCTCTCATTTAAAGTAGAGTTTTTCGATTGCTTAATTGATCAAATTTTTCGAACCGATCGGCAATCGAATCGAATCAAAATTGATGGATTAATAATTTATGAAATCGTTTAATGTGCACATCTCGAAATCGTAAATTTGCAAAATAACAATATGGATTGCATTTTGCAAAAAGGAACCACGAGCATTGCAATGTTGCTAAGATTGTGCAACTTCTTTTGTCTGAAAATTGGACCAAAAGTCCTGTAACCCGCCACACGTCGGAACGTTAAAATTTTGGTAGCAGACGAATTAACCACCGAGTAAACAAAACTGTGTTCACTCCAGGAGTAGTTAGACGTATTAACTCCTCCAATTGACCTATTCCTATCTACTCAGTGGTATTTGTCATCTGCGTCCGGAATTTTAACGTCCCAAAATTGAGAGCGATTTCGCAACATCAAACTGGACGATACTTGTTAAGAATGAGCCCCCATACACGGAGAAAAAAACTTCGTGCTAGAACCCGAAGTTCAGGTCATATGGATCTCCAAAATTTTCGGATTGAGCACCTGAACGCTTTAGATCCAGCTGCTGAGGTTTGGATCACACATCTGAAACTTCAGTTCTTACATCTGAAGTACTTCAGATGTGAGCACCGAAGTTTTTCGGATGTGAGAACCATAGTTTTTCGGATATGAAACCCGAAGTACTTCAGATGTAAGAACTGACGTTTCAGATGTGTGATCCGAGCCTCGACAGCTAGACCGAAAGTGTTCAGATGCTCAATCTGAAAACTTCAGAGATCCATATGACCTAAACTTCGGGTCCCACGCACGAGGTTTTTTTCTCCGTGTACAACGGTTTTATTTTTTACTGCGTGTTACAAAACGAAGTCCAATCCGTACTTTATATACCGGCCCCGGTGCGGGTAAGCAATGAAAGTACCTCTCAACTTAACCTATCGATACGGTATTTGACTTCAGTATTGACATTTCTTCAAATCGCCCCCGTCCTTTTTGAAAAAGTCGCGGGAAAATGTCTCACAGGGCACGAACCCACAAACATTCGACAGGGAAAAGTAAAACAGACTAACATGGGAGTACCTTTGATAACGAATATCTACTTATCGAAGCATGCGAGTTTACTCAAGCGCACTGTCGGTCGCCCGTGTGACGCAGGGGCGTATCTCCGTTTGCACGTGAGCCCTGGACAGCGTGCACTTACACCGACGGCAGGGCTCACGTGGACACGGAGTTACGCTTTTACGCGGGAGGAGCGATGAGTCGGTGGCTTTAATGCAATAGGGCGAGCTTTTCAAGCGTGTCACGAGTGGCGGAAACATGAAACGAAGTGAAGAAACATGTCAGGACGCCAGGTTCCCCCGCACCTGTCGCACTTATGGGGCCATTGTGGCACAAAAAGAAGGAAAAAATCGCAATTTACCCACTTCGGACTCCGTCGAGACTTCCGACCTGGAGTTTCTTCGCGTAGCGATTTTACTTTGTTGCGACCGCCGAGGATTTTAGATTTCCGCGGAGGGCATTCGCGAACCCGTCGCCCTCCTGAAACAAGGGCGTAACTGCAGTTCACGTTGAGCCCTGTCGTATATGTAACTCGATACTTCCCAAAGCTCACCTCTAATGGAAATGTTGCATGTGTGAGGAATTTGCGATTTGACTGTTGATTCTTATGTACAAGTTCGCGAGAAACACGATAGTGCCGCTGGTTTTCTCTGAAATCAACTCTCAAGCTCAAAAAAAGCTCTCAACTTGAGGCCAAAATGGAGGGGTTATCCCACGCTATCCTGAGAGTCCACCTCTACATCGAGACGAACTCTCCATGCAAAGATAGGGGGCAAATACATTAGCAGGGTTGCCGTGTTTTCAGTTTTGGAGTCCCCAAATAAAGTGGCAGCCCTATCAATGTATTTGCTCCCTATCTTTGCATGGAGAGTTTGTCTTGATGTAGAGGTGGACTCTCAGCATAGCGTGGGATATCCCCTCCATTTTGGCCTCAACTTGAGAGCTTTTTTTGAGCTTGGGAGTTGATTTCAGAGAAAACCAGTGGCACCATCCTGTTTCTTGCGAACTTCTACCTAAGAATCAACAGTCAAATCGCAAATTCCTCACACATGCAACATTTCCATTGTAGTTACGCCCTTGTGTGAATTAAGTGACGAACTGGCAACTACATTTCCTTTCACCTTTCAACCTCTCTACTCCCTCTACCTGTCCAATTTTTTTTTCTTTTGCATTCAAATCCAGCTCAGTTCACTTTCTCATTTGTCAATAAAGATTTGTAATAGACCGATTTAGTGGCTACGTCATTCGAAATATTATCGAACCCTTGGATCAAATGTAAACAAACAAGGAAATTTGTTCCTGATTCGCGTCGATTCGCGTCTATTCGCGTCCTTTGCGCCGTAGCACAGAGAATCGAGTCTTCGAATGGGGAAATATCGATAATCGATAATCGATATCGCCACTGATTACAAGGTAGGGTAAGCGAGCATTAAACGACAGAATTAATTTTCTTTTCCACACTACATCGTAAAAGATTCTGGAATCACTACTTATGGGTGCGCGTATATATCTTGTAAACCGTCCCCGAACGAGAGACAAAACACGAAAACGAAAATTGAAAGTCGTAAAACAAACATGAATCGGATCATCGACCTTTGATTTTCCTCCAGCACCTCGATTGTTGAATCGATATCGAATGACCTTGATCGATATTTAGCATTGTTAGGATAGGGAGCTATCGATCCAGATCATTCAACGATTCAAGAATCGACCCGCAGCAGCGTTTAAATGAGAAGGCCGTAATCACTCGACCTTAAAACCCGATCAAACGTTGTAATGACGCAATGAAGTTGAACTTCGGGGACGCAATTTTATGTTCGGAAAAATATTCAAAGTCCCTTGGTCTTAACCGATGAAGTAAACGTCGGTTGCCATATGCAAGACCTATTCTATTGTTTACATCCATTCGTGAAGCCAAACTTGAGGGGACTTTTGAAACGTTTCATCCCTGTGATCAGTGAATGAAATAAAATTGGACGTATTTTGTCGTTCGATGGTTTTCGTGCTTCGATTGGCTCCTGCTTTCACCGGATCATCGGCATCACTCAACACTGATCAATCCGTTTGATGATTGATATCCGATCGCTTATAGCCTTTTCGATCACTGGAAAAAAAACACGTTGGATCTAGAGTCCAGACTCTTAAAAACACCGACAAGAAAAAATACTCTTAATTCAATCGGATTTTTGCTTAAATCAAGAGCCAAGCCTCTTAATTTGAGCGGATTTCCTTTTGATCCAAGCAAACATCTGATTGAATCGAGAGTATTTTTTCTTGTCAATGTTTTCAAGAGTCTGGACTCTAGATCCAATGGGTTTTTTTCCCCAGTGATCCCTTTCTCCAAAGTAGGCAAGTTTTAGATTATCCTCGTTGGTGGCGAATACTCCATACTGTCACTCGAAGTCACCGAAAGTAACTACAAACAAGGACACGTTGAAGTGTAGAATCTTATCTATCAATCGTATTATTTGAGTAATGGCGTTCATTACAAATAACCGGGTCGAAACCGCGGGGAGTTTAAATTCATACGCCGCTGCTAACTTTCTCGTTGACAGTATCACGATACTGAACAATAACGGAGCGGTGCCTCAGGGCGCGGTAACGTAAATATTAGGGGAGTAAACTGCGTTAGTTTGGATTAGCTCCTTGGACGGTAATGCGGAGCGACTCGGGGGGGGGGGAGGGGGGAAGGGATCCTCCGCAGAGAGGAAGTCACAAAAATGGATTCTGGAACTTGGCCAAATGATTATCGACTCGGATTCGGACAGAGGTCTCCCTCCATTCGCGAACAACGTTGCAAGACCGCCAGGGTTGCCGCGGGATTTAGAAAATGGAATTCCCTTATATTTCCCTGATTTCCCTGATACATCGTCACCTCCCACCAATTTCCCTTTAAACCCACAAAAATGTATGTCCCGACCATAGGGTTGCCAGTTAGAGAATCCCGGGAAAACCGGGAAATTCCAGGGAATTTTAGAAAAAGTCAAGGAGAATCCGGAAATGTCGGAGAAAATGACGAGAGTGTCAAGGAAAAACTGTTGGATCGCCTTGATTTGCTGCCTAAAATGAGCTCGATATTTCAAACAACGCATTTTGCTGAAAACTGTCTCTAATATTGTCTTATTAACCATCCGGCATATCGTCCAGTGGCGTGGCGTGCTTTGCGATTTATCGATTGTTATACCATTTAAACCTACAGAAAAGGATCGATATACAGGGTGTTCGCAGCGAACACCTTAATAATCGATTCTTTATCATAGGTTTAAATGGCAGAACAATCGATACATCGCAATTCACGCCACGCCACTGATATCTTCAGGGAATTTCACCAAGATGTCTTCCCCTGCCGATAAAGTATCACAAGCGCCGCGCGACGTTTAAAAGTTTCCGCCGCCATTTTATTTTTTTACAGAGAAATTGTTGGTTGAAGCTATCCGGAAATTTCACTGATTTTTGTTTGTGCTGCCGATAAAATTCAGCGAAATTTTCAAACCGATTCAACCAACGATTTTTCTGTAAAAAATATGGCGGCGGAGATTTTCAAACGTCGTATGGCACTTGTGATACTTTGGTCGGTAGGGGACGACATCTTGGTGAAATTCCCTCATGATGGAAGATATGCCGGATGGTTGATAAGACAATATTAGAGATAGTTTTCAGGCAAAATGTGTTGTTTTGTTTCTAAAAAAATAAGGTTAGTATTTGATATCTTCTTCCTCTCATTCATCCACTTTTGCCCCGAGTAAAAAAAAAAGGAACTAGATATCTGACAACTGCGATCATAACCTAGTTTTGCCAGACGTGGCTCCTTCCAACTTCGATACCCCTTTTCATCCCCTACCAACCCCCTCCGCCCCGGCGCCCCGGATCCAACGATACGTTGCACAAAGGTCAGACTAATTTGAAGAGCTCGGCGTAATCAAAACTTCGGCCGTCGGGAAGTTGGCGGCTTTCAATTATTTTATCTGTTTTGCTTGCACTACCCGATGAAAAGTGAATAAAAATGCGGCGCCGCTCAGTGGTACGAACCGATCGGAGAGATCGGGCACGAAATGTTCATGTCTCTGAACTTCTACGCTCCGAATACTACACTGGATAAAAAAACATTGATCTAGAGTCCGACTCTTGAAACATGACAAGAAAATACTCTGATCAATCGGATTTTTGCTGATCAAACGAACTGCTAATTAAGGCTGTCGTGTTAAGCGATTCGATGATCAAGTACTTTCTGTCGATGTTTTAGGTCTGGACTGACCAATTTTTTTTCAGCGTAGGTCCTATAGTACAAGTGGGAAATGGTGCTGGTCCCCATTCGCGGGAAACAAGCCAGAATTCCAAAAATTAAAATTAGAGTCAAAATTAAAAGGTCAATCAATCCCACCTTGTTATTCTCATTTATTATTGTCATTTCTCCACCTTGTTACGTACAGTTTGGGCCACTTCTTAGTGTTATTTTTTCTCATTTGTACCTTCATATGGGAGAGTATAGACGACTCAAAAATTTGGAGGTTAGGTTTGATCAGGTCATGTAGCTCTTGGGGCCCTAGGAGGGCAACCAACCTAAGAACTCGAATTATCCAGTGGTATCAATTTTCACATTTCAACTATTACACTGATCAAAAATTATGAAAGCACGTGTAAAACTTAGATTTCGCATTAATTTTCTCAGTTTCAAAGTCCTAATCCCTGAAAGACGCTTGTTTGTAATGCGCTGTCGGCCATATTGAGTGATCTTCCGAATGCATAGTTTGGCGGTGGCACTTTTCTGGTGATTTTCGTTTTTCACGTTGTCACCCTTTTGGGCCCTAAGAGCCACATAAATCGATTTGTCCATATTCTTCCTATAAAAGTACTCTAGGAATATTATACCTCGAATGTAATATAACTCGAATCATGTAACTTGAATTATCCAGTGGTACTAATTTAAACTGCGAGAGTAGGTACACTGATCAAAAATTATAAAATCACGTAAAAAACTTTGATTTCGCATTAATTTTCTCGGTTTCAAAGTCTTAATCCTTAAAAACGCTTGTTTACAATGCGCTGTCGGCCCTATCGATTAATCTTTCAAATTCATAGGTTGGCAGCAGCACTTTTCTAGCGATTTTCGTTTCTCACGTTGTCGCTCTTAAGACCCTAAGAGCCACATAAATTGAGTCGTTCATACTCTCCCTATAAAAATATTCTACTGAATACAATCGATCGCATCGGGGTTGATGGCGCCTTGCTAAGGAAAAACGCCGTAAGAACCTTTAGGTGTGGCCAAATTTCCTTCGATGAAACGTTCATTTTTAAGGAAATTAATGCATAAATGTCCTCATATTCAGGAACTTCAGGTGAAATTGCGAACAAAATAGTCTGAAAAATTGGAAGAAAAATACCCACAAGTTAACCAGATAATTCTTGTTTTAACAAAGAAAATTTGGCAACGCGTGAAGATTCATACGGCGTTCTTCCTTAGCACGCACTGGAAAAAAAAACAAACACATTAGATCTGGAGTCCAGACTCTTAAAACCATCGACAAGAAAAAAGACTCTTGATTCAATCAGATTTAAGCTTAAATCAAGAACCAAGCCTCTTGATTTGAGCGGATTTCCTTTTGATTTTAACTTAAATTTGATTGAATCAAGAGTCTTTTTTCTTGTCAATGTTTTCAAGAGTCTAGACTCTAGATCCAATGTGTTTTTTTTTTTCCAGTGCGGCAGATTAGGGGGTAGAACTTCGGCTCGAGAGCACAAACCGAATCGCAAAGAAGGCTATTTTATGTCGAAGTGCTTCGAGCAGTGGAATCCGTTTGATGACATGCGGCGAAAAATCGCATTAGAGAGAGGATGCCATGAAATCTGCCGTGAATCGGCGTAATCGAATGATAATTATCGCGGGCAGTAGAGGGCTCGCCAGCGCGCAGCATGTATAGCGCCTTCGACATCCTAGAGATACTTCAAACGCTACACCGTTACACGCACAATCCGATGCGCAAGTTGCCTACACTGCGCCTGCTGGAGTGTGACACCATAATTTGAGGTGAACACCGTCCACCCGCGATCCACGGATCGAATCGTCGGTAGTGGAATATTCTGCCATTCTAGCAAAGAGAACCGTCAGTTCAAAAATGAAGTTTTGAGGAAACGGGCTCATACAAATCTGACCGGAAAATTTTATTAAAAGAAGCCTACGTTCTTTGTCAAATTGTCACTAATCATCTGAAAGACTCTTAGAAATCGTTTGGATTATAAAAATCGACTGATTTTATTTCAATTACAAGAAAATGATATTATTTGTATTCATTTTCATGTATGAGTAGTGTTAGGCGAGACAACCGTGGGTGCTATCCTCTGCACGCTTCCGAGAAAAATTCCGTGTTCGACCTCTCTGATTGACTCGATCCACTGTGCGACGGGCTCTCGTTGGGCGCACTAAAAGTTCCATCAGGAAGTCTTCGGGTCGATGGATTATGAGCTTTAGATGGCCCGGAGTGCAGTTTAAATAGAACGCAATCGAATCACCACGGCATCCGCTGTATTAATTTGAATCTTAATTCCGCCGCCGTTATAAGGCATTATAAACTGGAGCCGTGTTTTCTTTTGATGTATTTTTACTCGTAATGGCGCCGCGGCGCCGAAGTTTTAAGTGTAACGAGGATTTTATTGCAGCCTCTCATTGCATGCACTTGCGCTGCATTTCATACAGCGCGGAGTTTTTTCCATTTTCGTTTCCTTATTTGTTTTTATCTCTTTTAAAATAATCATCAGCGGGAAATCTGGAATCTTGATTTCATTTGCTTTCTACTATGTTCCTGGTTCATTCTGATCTCCAGTGCTGCCATTTTAAAAGTATTAATAGTGTATTTAATTTCTAGGTTAAGACTTAAAAGTTGGACTAAAAATAATTGATTAATAATTTGATATTTTATAGAACACTGGAAAATAAACACATTGGATCTAGAGTCCAGACTCTTGAAAACATTGAAAAGAAAAAGGACTCTTGATTCAATCAGATTTAAGCTTAAATCAAAAGGAAATCCGCTCAAATTAAGAGGCTTGTTTCTTGATTTAAGCTTAAATCTGATTGAATCAAGAGTATTATTTCTTGTCGATGTTTTTAAGAGTCTGGACTCTAGATCCAATGTGTTTTTTTTTTCAGTGAAGTTTGTCTTATTTTATTCATAGGTATCTGTACACCAGGAAAAGGATACAGAGTTAGCGAGAGAATAATAAAATACTATCTTGTTCAATTAATTTTCTCTTTAATTACGCTTGCCTTTTTTTATTTTACATACGTAGTTTCAATTCCACGATATTATTTTTTGCCGCACGCGGTAGAATTAACATGAGCCCTCGGTGGTTATCGAACGCCGCGAGTACCGGGAAAGCCAGGAATTTTCCCGACGTTTCCCAACGTGTCCATTATATCGGGAACTTTATCTGTAATTTAAAGCCTACCCTCGGCTAAGGGGTGGTGGGAGGGGGGAGGGGTTGATCGGATCTGTTTCAATGTTTCCAGCCGTAGTAGAGGTCGACACGGCGAACGCGGCGCGCTGGAACTTCACGGATGAAAGTACCTGAAAGATTTATTAAAACTTAACGGGTTTTTAATTTAATCAGCCGGAGCGATCGCAGAAACGCCCCCCCCTCCTGCCCCTCACCTGTCCCCCCACCCTTCGGCCACGCTAAGCTACAACCGCGGATCAGTGTAAGGATATCACCGGAGATACGAGGTTTTATCGGAGATCCACCGCCCGCCGTTCGCCAATCCGCCGTGCTGGGCGAAAAACGCGGATATGTATGAGGGTTATCATTGGAGATACGCGGTTTGGTTGGAGATTCGCGACCGCATGGAGCGTTGAGCGGGACAATGGTAGGTATGCGCGCCCCGGAGAGGTATTTATGACGCTGTTAATACGACAAATTCTCCTCATAGCATCTATTCATTCCCGCTAGGCCGGGGCCCCCTCTGAACCGAAAAGTCATCAATAATGCGTGAAAATTTACTTGCGACCTCGGATTCCGGAGCCTTCTCGGTCTTGATCGCACAGCGGATCGAGTCCATAGGAGAGGTCGGACAAATTTCGGAAACTTCAAACGCTTATAACTCCGTTTCTACGGAACTTTGAGGTTCTAAAAGTGGTTCCGATGGTTTTCTCGTGAAGTTTTCCTCTTAAATCACCCCTTGAAATTTGAAACGTGGCGAAAATAAACATTAAAATTTGCAGTTTAATGAAGAACTGCCATTTCCTGGACTTTATAACGAATTTCCGAGCCTTTAAAATAATCGGAAGTAATCCCGGAATTTTTAGCCTGTGCTAGAATTTTTCGGGATTTTCGCAGAATTTGGATTTTTTCACCAATTCGACCGATTATATAATCAACCATTTCCATATATATATCCATTTCCTGGACTTAATGACGAATTTCCGATCCTTTAAAATAATCGGAACTATTCCCGGAATCTTCGGAACTCCCGGAATTTTCAGCCAATGCCAGCTAGAATTTTCCGGGATTTTCTCGGAATTCGGATTTTTTCACCAGTTTGACCGATTATGTAATCAAATTTGCTTACTTTCGTCAAAATTGACGACCTTCAAAACTAACGTCGGGCGGGCGTGTATCGGAATTTTATCCTCGTGACTCTTGGAAAAATCGAGATTTCTCTCAGAACTTTTGAAAATCGGAATTAATTCCGGGAACCCCGGAATTTTCGGTAACATAAAATAACAGCACTAGTTTACGTAAGTCGACGTAAGTTTTCCTCTTAAAGCAGCCCTTGAAATGTAAAATGTGACGAAGCAGTAAACATCAAAATTTGCAGTTTTTGTCATGTCCGACCTCTCTGATTGACTCGATCCACTGTGCGTCGTTACACGGGTGAATTTGGTCGCCCCATGTCGTGGCTGCTTCTTCAGTTGAGCCTTCGTTCCCATCTAACTCCGTGCTTTCTAGGGCTCATGCGGAAATGAAGATACCGCGGGCCCAGGAGACGACTTGAGAAACTTCGTAGTTCCCCACACGAAGGAACGTAACTCTATTCCAAGGTTGCAAAACTGACAGAAACAATTCAAGTTTTTACGAGAATGTATCTTAGAATTTTTTTTCCAAAATTGTCTGATTTTTTAAATAGATCATGGGGAAAATCAGTAAAATTTTCAGTTAAAATTATCCAAGTTTCTCCGGGTAAAAGTTCAAATTGCGAGGGGAGGTTTGACCCTTTGAGTCCGGGAAAGCTTATACACAAATTTAGGCTGGGAAAAATCGACTTTACCAGAAAATTGAGGGGTGATGGAAAAAAACCGAGGTCATATTCGGATTCAGCGGCTTAAAATACATAAGAATGACTGTACCACGGGTCCAGAAAAATTTATACAAATTAATTGCATGCATGACAAATATACTTCAAATTTGCTCATTTTCCGGGGGAAAAGTCGCTTTTCCGAAAAACTGGAGGGTGATGGGAAAAAACGGAGGTCATTTTCGGACTCAGCGGCTCAAAATACATCAGATTAGCCGTTTCTCGTACCGGAGAAAAATTTTACCTACATTCTGCAGGGGGTAATAGTCGCAAAAACACCAAAAATTCGTTATCACCCACCGAATTTCTAAGGTCATATCCGGGTTTTCCAGCTCAAATTACATAAGAATCGATGTATCACACGTGCGGAAAAATTTTCAAATTTCCCTGGAGGTGGGGACGGTTCGGAAAAGCTTTTTTCCCTGAAAAATCGGACTTTCTAGAAAACGGGGGGTTGTCAGAGATGAATAGAGGTCAAATTTGGATTCAGCTGCTCTTAATATAGCAGAAGAGACCTAGAGAGGATCTCAGAAAATTTCTTAGACTCCTCACAACAGGAAAATCGTCCAAAAAACACCGAAAAAGGTAGTTTTCCAAGGAAAATCGATTTTCCGGGAAAATCGTGGGTGATCGGAAAAATCCAAGACCATATTCGGGTTCAGCGAGTCAAAATACATAAGAATCGATGTATCGCACGTCGCGGACACGTTTAAAATATATTTTTGATCCCCTTTGAGTCCGGGAAAGCTTATACACAAATTTAGGCTCGGAAAAATCGACTTTACCAGAAAATTGAGGGTGATGGAAAAAAACCGAGGTCATATTCGGATTCAGCGGCTTAAAATACATAAGAATGACTGTACCACGGGTCCAGAAAAATTTATACAAATTAATTGCATGCATGACAAATATACTTCAAATTTGCTCATTTTCCGGGGGAAAAGTCGCTTTTCCGAAAAACTGGAGGGTGATGGGAAAAAACGGAGGTCATTTTCGGACTCAGCGGCTCAAAATACATCAGATTAGCCGTTTCTCGTACCGGAGAAAAATTTTACCTACATTCTGCAGGGGTAATAGTCGCAAAGACACCAAAAATGCCCAAAAATGGCCATTTTTCCGGGTAAAATCGACTTTTCCGGAAAAGTGGAGGGTGATGGGAAAAAACGGAGGTCATATTCGGATTCAGCGCCTCTAAATACATAAGGATCACCTTATCTCGTCCGGGAGACATTTTTGTCATTTTTTTTTGTTGCACAGTGTTATTTATGATGAATAGCCTAGAAAAAGTATAAAAAAACGGAAATGAATAAGGAGAAACCCCAGGAGAGGACCAATCGTTTCCTCGATGGTATTACGACCTTTTTTCTCTAATATCGTTCCCGAGGGGAAAAAGAATATGAAAAACTGCAGTCTCCGTTGCAATTCTATAGGCGTTGGACGGATACATTCGACGGAATATTATCGTGAGCGTAATGGAGTTTCATTAAAACAGTTTTCAAGAAATCATCAACAAAAACATACATCCAGGAAGAGTATAACTGCACCTGCAAATGCAAGGAGCTAGAAACGAACAATTCTAAGCGTTTTATTTGCTAAGATCCACTGATAAGAGCATCACAAATGCTCGGACGAATATTGTCTCCCGGAAAGTCATTTTATAAAGATCTCTTGTTTCTTCAGTCGCTTATGAATATTTCTGCAGCAAAAGGCTGCAAGGTATGATGAAAATTACGGATAGATTTTAGTTTCTCTGTGCAAAATGTTACAGTGCCATATGTTTCTTACAGGTCCAAATCTCTGGAATCTGCAGTCATTATTTTGTTTTCTTCCTCTTTTCTTTTTAAGTTATTTGAGGTCGTTGAGAAATTTGAGGATTCTGCAACCTTGAATGAGCATCGGGTTAGGGTTAATGCACATCCATGCTCCAGGCTTTCGAATTTTCAGGGATTAAGGTGATTCGATGGACGTCATATTTCGTGTCAGAACGACATGCGATATATCGCATCAATTGGTTCAATATTTTCAGCTACTCGTCATTTTTCTCGAAGTTTGAGATCGCAATTCTGTTGACAATAGACTAAAGAATTCACGTACCAATTTTGACAAACAAATTCAATGTAATAAATGCGTGGTTTTTTAGAGGAAAAATATCGCTTTCGATACTGATATCGAAACTGCACTCGAACGCGATATTTTTCCTCTAAAAAAAAACCACGCCTTTATTATGTTGTATTTATTTGTTAAAATTGGTAATTGATTTCTTCAGTCTCCTGACAACAGAATTGCGATCTCAAAATTGGAGAAAAATGACGAGTAGCTGAAAAAATGGAGCCAATTGATGCGATATATATCGCGTGCCGTTCTGACACAAAATATGGCGTCCATCGAATCACCTTAAGGTCCAGAAGAATCTGTTTCTGCAGATCCACTCGTCAGGGCATTAAGCTATTACACACACAATTTCTTTCGAAGGGGGCTGGCCCCCCGGATCCTCATTGTGCAACCATGTCCCTAATAGTTAACAAAATATTGATGAAAAAAGTTCAGATAGTATATCTCCATTCAACTGCTGCCATGTTTTCATCTATTTGAACAGCACACTGGAAAAAAAACACATTGGATCCAGAGTCCAGACTCTTAAAAACATCGACGAGAAAAAGTACTCTTGATTCAATCAGAATCTAGTTTAAATCAAGAACCAAGCCTCTTAATTCAAGCGGATTTCGTTTTGATTCGAGCAAAAATCCGATTGTATCAAGAGTATTTTTTCTTGTCAATGTTTTCAAGAGTCTGGACTCTAGATCCAATGTGTTATTTTTCCCAGTGCATGTTATTGGCTGATGATGGAACTAAGCTCCGAGGCGCGTCTCACCTAAAAATTCTACAGCGAGTGAGAACCGAACTTCCTTTAAAAAAAAAATTGTTTTGCCTCATTCAAAGTAGAACAATCCGTGAGTACGAGAGAAAGCGTCGACAACTGGAAAGCTGCCAACATCATCTCCGTGAAAATCGGTGCAACCGTTCTTTAACTTCTCGTGCTCTCCCGACCACACGTCTCCTGTCCCTCCTCCCCCCACCTCCTTCTTCCCAGCATCCTCCGCGAAAAAAAAAAAAAAATAGAAGAAAAAAAAAGGAAGAAAAAAACCTCTGCATTACCGCCTCTGCGGAGCGCGCGTTCTCTTTAACTGCTCTTAAAATAGCAAATAATCCGATAACGGACTTTTCTAGACTTTCAATGGCTTTGCTCCAAGTTTCAGAAAAAAAAGTGCCGCAAAAATGAAAAGGAGAGAGCTAGGTGGAGCGAAGCGGGATAAGGCGTTGACAAAAGGAAGCAGCTCCGGAGTTTCTTGAGCCCTGTCGAGCGCGGGGTTTTACGAGCCAGAAGGCTCATCCCGGAAAACGGTTATGCTGTCTTATCGTTGGGGGCGGATTTTTTCCCGAGCTTAACCGCTATCTTTTCACTTTTCATCCAATTTCCGCTGCTGCTCGTTTCCGGAGCATTCAAATAATTATGAGGAATCGCTCTGAAAGACGGACGATGACGAATGGGGGGGTATTTCGCTCCGGCTAGAAGTCACCTTTTCAGCCGGGAATTTATTTCGCGACGATCGGAGGAACTCGAGTGGAAGAATTAATCCGGATTCCGGAGCGATTGAGGAAGATGCACTTGGACCTTCGACTGGTGTGGGGTTGTCGACGAAGGGAAATTATCCAGCTCGGAGAGACTACCTTGAAATTAGGCTTGCATCTTTCGGATTCGTGTTTAAATGAGCCTGTTGCACGCAGGCAGGGTGCCTACTAAAATAGGCTGGTCAAAAATAAGTACTCTTACAGTACTTTTTCAGTATATCCCAAAAGAATGCCGTACCTTCTATGCAGAAAAATTCAGTACCTCCAAATGACGGAATTCAAAAAATGTCAAAAATTTGAATTTCTCGCTCAAATTGCGACAAAAATAACAACTTAAAAAAATTCCGGACCTTTTCGTGGAATTTCTGCAATTTTTCAGTATTTCCGGACCGCCGTTAAACAATCAATAGACTATTTCCGGACTTGTAGACGCCCTGGCAAGAGGTTCAGTCAAATAAATGTACTCTGAAGCCTGTGTCACACAATCAAAATACTCCGTCAAAATGTCAAGGTGAAGTGCTGTGATTGGTCCAAGTCATCAAATGAGCCAATCAGAACACCTGACCTTGATATTTTTATAGAGTATTTTGATAGTGTGACACAAACTTAAATGGGTAAAATCGCACGAAAATCACATTGGGCACGTCAAAAAAGTGCTCGACGTGATTTTCGAGTGAATTTACTTTCAGAAAGTGTATTCAGTTGGCTGTATCTCTTGCGTGCAACAGACCCATTTGAATGATTCTAGTCGAAAAAATATTCTGTCATAAGTACTTACGTAAGTAGATACGAGTAAGTTTGTGATGTAAAAACACCCACCTGAAACAGAAAAAAGGGAAATATTCTCAGAGGATATTCCGGAGAGAAAAGGAAACAAGTTGGTTTTTGCAATCGCTAGCGATAGCAATATTCGTCATGGGAACTTTAGCTTCTGGGATATGAAAATTTTAAGGTACAGTTCGTTTGCAGTATCTTCAGAATTGAAGGGGCTACGTAATTTTGTGTCAACATCTCTTTTTTAACATTTTTAATTTTTTTTTCTTTGCATACAAGAAAGCTGTTATTTACCAATTATTTATTTTCGTTGGATTATACATGGTTTTCGGAAGTTAACGCATTTAACTTTCAGTTTCGTTTTTTCGGCGTAAAGTATGATATTTTTACTCTACACATATGCCCGAATACGCATCATAAGTGACCTATGTGCCTCCTAAGTTGCCGTTTTTTCATTCAAATAGATGTAACTAAAATGTTCGATGTGCACTATACTACTTTCATGTCATTGCTTTATTTATTTTTGAAAAAAGAAAATACCATCATTAATTTGGGCGAACAGAGAAAATATACATCAATATTTGGGTCAACATCTCCCTGATTATATAACGGATGAATATATTAGTATTTCTGTATCAAAAAACTTAGCTTTTGTCTTCAGAGATACACTGATTCTAGTCCAAGTCAATTTGTTTTATTGAAAAGACAAAAAAACAAAAAATAAATAAAAAACAAGCAGTGAACTCCAACACAATGTGTTGATAAGGCGCGTCATTAACTCGCACATATCAACCCCTTTAGTTTTCATTTACAGAGATTTCAAAATAGGCAAACAGCATAAAAAGAGAATTCACGATCCAACACTGCGAGGTCAAAGACGCACCTTGACGAGACCGTGTATTGTGAAAGTAGAAAGCTATTCGATCGAATTTAAGTTTTTTGATCTGCCTCAAGCAAAATCTTATCAGATTCTTGAAGAAAAGTGCTACGGAATAATTTAAGCGAAGAAAGGAAAAATTCTGTCGAACTCCTAGAAGATAAAGTCGATTTAAAGGTATTTTGGGGCTAAAATACCCAAATCACCGGTAGTAAAAATCCCGTTATATTATTGAAAAGAAATTGACTCGATATAAATGCAATTGCATTAAATACGTCTTGATTTTGTTATTTTAAACGTCTTTCCATGCAAAGAAGTTCAACCATGTCGTTGCTTTATTCATTCATGAATTGAAAGTAAGCAATCTACATCCCGAAAATCTACTGATTTGCCGTAAAAAATTGCAGAAACTTGATATACCAGGTCGATGCACCCACTCGTTGAATTTACCAACCAATTTTGTGAGTGCAAATGTGTAAGAATCAATATGCTATAGTCATTTTGGGTGCATTTATTTTTCATGAAACAATAATAATTTCAATCCCGAAAAACCATCAATTTTCCGTATAAAATCGAAAAAATCAAAATATGTCAACTCCCCGACGTGAAAATTAGATTCTACGTATGTAAAATGTAAATACTTATGTATCGATATGCTGAACAGAACTATGTGTGGACAGTCAGAAGCCCGCGGCAACATTAATTCAACAGAAAAACTGTAAAAATTAGATAGGATTTTAGCCGCTTTGCCCGCCTCTCCTCGCTACTTACAACAAACCGTTCTTATACTCATCTCAAAATTTTTCTCAGAGCTTTGGGTTATTATCAGCTTCCATTTAAACTCCGGTTCGATGGCCGAATCGGCTGCCAAAAAAGCAAGCCACTGTTGAGGGGTTCTATGAGAAATTCGTGATATTATCGGCTCTCAGGAAATCACCCCATGGCTAAAATTGGTGGTATAAATGTTTAAGTGCTTAAAATAATCGTATTCAAGAAACTAAGGAATTAAACTATGGAGTCAATTTCTTTTTAATAATATAACAAATTTACTACCGGTGATTTAGCTATTATAGCCCCAGAATACTTTTAAAGCGCCTTTGCGTTCCAGAATCTCGACGGAATTTTTTTTTTTTTTTTTTTTTTTGCTTAAACGATTCAAGAAACATTGTAGTTAAAAATATAAAGATTTTTCGATTTGGACGTATGAAAAATGTTTAACTCGTTCAGGCACACCGTGTATTGTATGGAGTACTGCTGTTATTCGACCGTTGTCTTCAGGTCAAAATTCTTACAAAGAAGCCCCTTGCAAGAGGCAAATTTTTTGTAATTTCTCCCAGTTTTTTCAGCGTTAGGTATATAAATGAATTGTTTGTCAAATTTTGAGGTCAATTATATTTAATTGTAATTTATACTTTCTTTTTTTCCCCTTCATTTTATTTTTCGTATCGAGGAGTCGAGGTTTTGTTGATTTCTTCGGATTTCGATTACTGTAACTTCTCTTCTATTCGGCCGATTTTTATGAATGAGGTCTCTTTTTATTTGTGTTTTAACGGAGAGTAAGGAAAAAATTGCTAAATACATGCGAAACAATTTTTTTTGAAAATTGGATGAATCCTAGCGTGACGGTGAAATGGTTAATGAAGCGTGAGTAATTGGGGTACGGGTATCGGCCGCGTTGGGACCCAAGGCCCATTGTTCTTCGTGACGCCGACGCAGTGATCAGGAGCGTGGGGACGAGAGGGCTTAGTGGACTCCTGTATGAGCCACGTTTAGCAAATGGTCTAATGAGTCTCGAGGCTCATCACAGATTGCACTTACCACTATCCTGGTGGCCCCGGCTATCAGAGCAAGGAGTACCAACTTTTGAAAAGGATAACAGTGTTGTGGAGATATGTCAAAGCAACGTTGTGAACAAAACGGAGTGAGTGAAATTCTCATTCAAGGAGTGCCGAACTGGTCAGCCATCCTCGAATCAGTTCGCTTGCTTCCGCTTATATATGCATATTTTAAATCAGCGCGCCCCATTCTAAGGTTTTTTTAAAAAAAACCAAGAAACGTAGACTCTTGGTATTCATTACACATAAACTAGCGAGCCCCAGAATGAGAAACAAATTTTAATCATTATTATTGACGGATTAGTAAACTTTTTACACGCTTTGGAAAATCTCAGAAGTTCGCGGTAGTCACTTTTCGGTAAGGAACTAGGGGACTCGGTTATTGTATCGAGGGGGGGGGGGGGTCGAAACGATCGCAAAGGCGGTATACTACGTATACGCGCCAAAAAAAACAACTGAAATGTTAGACATACTATTTTCATGTCTTTCTATTTGTATCAATAGGTACATCTTCCTTAACTTACGAACGTTGAATGCAAATAAACTTCATTGAAAAAAAGAAAATAACGTCATTAATTTGGGGGAAACATGTGGCTGATTATATGAAGGAGGTATATTCCAGTATTTTTGTTTAACATATTAACTCACGAGAAAATGTTCGTACATTTATCATCTAATATTAATTATTTTTTGATGATTGGTCTAAAACATTCAATACAACCATTAAAAATTAACTCCCATCGCCGGGTATCGAACTCCCGATCACCTATTGCCCGCACCTTAACAAAAAAAATGGGGCGCCTCAGTCAACTAGGCTACCACAGATCCACGGCTGATAGAAAAAAAATAGCATTTAAAAGACTCGGACGATGGGCGGGACTTATCACAAGAGTTGTCCTTGAGCGATTCGCGTCTTCGATATGAGAGAAACGAGCTAAGCGCCTTTCTCTGTGAGACATTGTTTGCCTATGCTATCATGTGTCTCGAGGTTCATCCCACCATGCATTCCGATCGCGGCAGTTGAGCTAAGGCAATATTTGCGTATCCATGAATAAAATCAATCAATCGAGGTCTGATTTTGACTTATTTGTCCGTACCGAGTCCTCCAGAGCAATTTTCCACCTTGTACGATGGTTATTATTTCTTTACTTCTATTTTTCAAATTTGAGGTGGGATAATGGCGGCTTCTCAAGAGCACCGAGGTAGGCGATCTTTTGCACCAACGAACAGAAAACTGATGGCGAAAAGTAGCCAATCGGAACCTCCCAAAAAAAAGAATTTGCCTAAAAACGGAACTTCGTGGTTCTGCGCAGATTTACCAGTCAGACACGACATCTCGAGGTGGAAAAAAACTCGCTGAAAGCGAATTTTAGCAATCAACACAACTTGACGTAGAGACATGTATGTGTATGTATGAGCCGCTTTTACGGCGCGCTAGGGCGCTCTGCGACGCCTATTCTCCACAGGAATCTGTCATGGTAGAGATCCTCCGGAAGCTGGCATCTCTCCATCTCTTCACGGATGCCCTCTACCCACCGTTTGGCTGGACGCCCTCTCCGTCGCCTACCTGGGGGGACCCACTCCAACACCTTCTTCGGCAACCTGGTATCAGCCATTCTCTGCACATGACCATACCATACCAATTGCTTGGTCATGATATCGTGCACAATCGTCCCCTCAACGCCCATTATCTCTCGGACACGTTCATTCCTGACACGTTCTCTCCTCGAGATTCCAGCCGATCTTCGCCAGAAATCCATCTCGGTCGCCTTGAGCATTTCTTGGGTCCGCTTCTTCAACTGCCACACTTCACTGCCATAGGTGATAATAGGCTTGACAACAGAGTTATAAATCCTCTTCTTGTTGTCTTTGGAAATCCTTTGGTCCCAAAGGATCCCATTAAGCATGGCGATGGCTTTCCTTCCTAGAAGATTACGGTCCCGAATGGCCTGATCCAGCTTCCCATCCGAAGTCAGGTTCACCCCCAGGTACTTGTATTGTTCGCAACTTTCTATATGTTGACCATCCTCCAGGACTATGCTTTGCTGAGCACCTCCGACTGACATCTTTTTTGTCTTACGGACACTAACCTCGAGGCCCCATTTGCGGTACTCCTCCACCAACTTCCGGGTCATATACTCCGCGTCATCGTGATCTTGACTTATGACTACCTGGTCGTCAGCAAAGCATAGCGTGAACAGTGTTTCTTGGTCATTTAGAGGGACGCCCATGCCGGCACACTTTCTTTTCCATTCCTTCAGAACGTGCTCTAGATATATCTTAAACAGCGTCGGTGACAGACAACATCCCTGCTTAAGCCCCTTGGTGACAAAAAAACCGTCTGAAAGCTTTCCTTGGCACTTAATTCTAGCAAAAGCCCCCCGATAAAACTGCTTGACTGCCCCAATAAGTCCTTTACTAAAACCAGTTTCTTCTAGGACTTCCCAGAGTTTCACAAGAGGAATACTATCATAAGCCTTTTCAATATCCAAAAACACTAAATGGAGCTCCTGGCCAACAATTCTCTTCTTTTCGGTTAACTGGGTAACACAGAACAGATGATCAGCGGTAGACCGACCAGCCCTAAAACCTGCTTGCTCCTCCGCCTCGAACGGGGTCCACTCCTCTTCGATCTTCGCTTTCAACACTTTTCCATAAATTTTACTTATCGTTCCTGTCACCGCTAACCCTCTGTAGTTCCCACAGTCATCCTTCCTTCCTTTTTTATGCGACGCTGTTATCCAGGCCTCTTTCCATTCTTTCGGGATGTCATCACCGTCAATGCACTTCTGCAGCAAATCCCTGAGATGGTTAACCAACTTGCCAGTCCCACATTTAATTAACTCGGCTGGAATGTTTCCTGGCCCAGGAGCTCTTCCATTCATCAATTCCCTGATTGCTTTGACCACCTCCTCAACTCGAATTTCCATTGAGTGATCCTCGACTATATTTTCAGCATTCCCCGTTTGAAACTCTGGTCGTCCTTCCGTCAATAATTTATTAAAATGTTCGTCAAGCTGTGAGATTGTTATCGGAGATATAATGTCCCGCTTCATGTGACGTAGAGACATGATTGGGTAAAAAATACAACGGTTTTTGATACATCGAAAAATCAACCAAAAATCGGAGACTGGGCGAAACGCTCAAGGTCGCAGAGGTATAGGGAATCCCATAGCGAAAGCAACGGAACGATTCTAATATCATGGGGAACTCCGTTCCCATGACAAAACAGTCGAGGTCACACATAATATCAGTGAATAAGAGATTTTACACCCCCATGACCGCTTCGCGCACCTTTTGGTTCGTCAGACCGAAATCTTGGTTCGTGTAACCGAACTAGTGCGGTAAAGTGAGCTGACGAACTAAGTTTGGTCATACATGCCGGATGTTCGGTTACACAAACTGAAAGTTCAGTTTGACGAACCAAATATTTCAGTAGCGTGGCGTGCTTTGCGATTTATCGATTGTTCTGCCATTTAAACCCATGGGAAAGGATCGATAAACAGGGTGTTCGCAGCGAACACCTTAATAATCGATTCTTTACCATAGATTTAAGTGGCAGAACAATGAACGTTCGGCTCACATGGCCGATTTTTTCCCAGTGATGTGCTACTTTATGGTTTTATATTAAAGAATAAGATAAGTAATATCTCAAAAAAGCACAGCATGATCGGAGACCTGAACCAAGATGCGTTGTTTTGTAGCGTCGTAGTCAAAACAACATCACCACCCCTCCCCGGCCTCTGAGAAAGAGCAGTTTCAACGAAGATTATGAAAGCGGTCCTGTGAGGAAGGTGAATTAAACACCTGTATGGCACACTAATTTCACTGGGAATCTAATTTCTCGGACCTTTTTGCGCTTGTAATATGCGACGTTGAGAAAATACAACGTATGAGAATTCAAATGTTGTCAAATTTTCTCTGATAAAATTAGAATTTTCTAAAAAAAAAAAAAAAAAAATTTCAATTGTTCCTAGCCGTACCCTGTCACTTACAGTTCGGCCACATTTTCAGTGGTTTTTCCTTATGTCTTCTCTAAGAAAATAATATTTCATCGAAAGAAATTTGGCAACATCAGAATGGCCAAACAGCGTTCTTCCTTAGAAAGATGCATAGCTCGCGGCACTGGAGAAAAATCTAAATTCACCCCATTTTACTTTCATCCTCGCCCTCACATTCGCGGATAATTTTCTCGACCGTGCGGCGCACAGTGGATCGAGTCAATTAGAGAGGTCGGACATGACATTTTTTGACCAAAACTGAAAATTTGGATGTTTATTTCGTTACATTCTAAATTTCAAGGGTTGGCCCTGGAAGAAAATTTTACGAGGAAACCAATGAAACCACTTTAAGAGCCTCAAAGTTTTGTATAAAGGGGCCGTCCACAAATTACGTAATGCCGCAATCAGACGCTGAATTTAGCACCTGAATGTGGAAGTCAACAGTCATCGCCCAACGGCTGAAATTTAGCAAATTCGAGTTATTTTCATCCAGATGTGTATCAAATCTACTCGAATAGTTCAGACAAATTCAAAATTGGTCCGATGGTTGCTGAGAATCGTTGCTGAATTTTGCGCGTGACGCGCAAAATTCAGGCATCGGGCCGATGACTTCCACATTCAAGCCACATTCAGCTCCCACATTCAGCGTGTGATTGCGGTGTCAGGCACCTTTTCCGATTTTTGGACCCCCCTTCCCCCCGTAAGGCACTCGTAAGGCTAGCCTTGAACCCCCCCCCCCCCTAAATAATTACGCAAGATTGGTCAGACCCTCTCCCCTTCTATCGTTTAAATGCAAAATTTAATGAAAAAATTGTATAGAAACAAAGCAGTATTGTTTTAAACATTACTAACACTGGAAAAAAAACACATTGGATCTAGAGTCCAGACTCTTGAAAACATTTACAAGAAAAAGGACTCTTGATTCAATCAGATTTTTGCTTAAAGCAAAAGGAAATCCACTCAAATTAAGAGGCTTGGTTCTTGATTTAAGCTTAAATCTGATTGAATCAAGAGAGTTTTTTCTTGTCGATATTTATAAGAGTCTGGACTCAAGATCCAATGTTTTTTTTCCAGTGAATCGCTGGTAGGAAATCATAAAGAAAAACAGTTGTAATGAAAAAATAACCAGTTTTTAAATTCAGAAAGTTCAGAAAAAATTACATTTTAACAATTTCCCTCATTTTCCCACCTTCACAAAAATAGGCGTTTGGCTTACATAAGGCAGCGCTTGAGTCCCCTCCACTCCCCTCATAAGGCACCCGTAAGGCACCTCTTGACCCCCTCTCCCCCCTAAAAGCCTCACTTAATTTGTGGACGGCCCAAAATGGAGTTATAAGCCTTTAATGTTTCCAGATTTTGTCCAAGCTCACCTATTGACTCGATCCACTGTGCGGCGCGCTGCGGGTAAACGGCAGGGATGAGCGAGATATGCTGCAAATTTGAGCGTAACGCAATTTACGTACGCCTCGCCGTAGCTTGGCAGTAATTCGTTCCGAGCGCCCTTTGCGCCCGAGGCGGCAGCGGGTATGACCCATGTATCGCGATTATACGACTGTAAGTGAGATAGTTAGAGACGGGATTAGCTATTGTGGCGCTGCTCGCTCCAATTTCAAAGCCAGAACTCGACCGATTAGCTCTACGGTGGTTTTAAGAATTCGCTTGAACAAAGGTATGAGGAACGTAATAAGGATGCGCCTTTGAAGGACGGATCTGATTGGTCGCTGGAATTAGTGCTCTTCTGGGGCTTCAAATTTATCATCCCTGAGATTCCTGAGCGCTCTTCTGCCATGCTGAGGAAGAACGCCGTAAGAACATTAGAGAGCTGCAAAATTTCCCTTGATAAAATATGTATTTTTGACAACATCCATGCATATTTGTCATTGAAATTTTCAGATATTTCAGATAAAATTGCGTGACAATTTTGGAAAATAATATTCGCAAATTTTCCAGCTAATTCTGATTTTGCCCCATTAACATTGAGCAGTGACAAGGAATTTTTGCAAGATTGTAGGATAGTTGTTTTTACGTAAAATTTCGTGAAAAAACTGAGAAATTCTTTAAAAAGTGAAAAAAAAAAATCATTTTTAAGGGAACAGAAAGCGCAAATCAGCGCCGGCCAGACTTATTCCATTAAACGGAAAAATGAGTGCTACTGATCCATTCTTTGAACAATATACCTTCCGGATGGCTACTTCGCGTGGACAGACGGTCCACATTTGATGAGAATTAGGAAATCGGTTTTATTTGCAGACGACCGTGAGCAAACAATGATTATTATCTTTGAAGCGCTTTCAAAGTCCACCAGACTTCTTTTACCGAATGGAAGAATAAAGGGTTGTTTGCTCTTCAACCCTTCGGGATTCAACTAAAATTGGGAAGGAATGCCCGGGAGCTTACGCTAAGATTATTCGAAACATGCCGATTTAGCGTGACCGTATGAAACAGTCGATACCAAGACCATATGTGGACTGAGTTTAGCAGAAAGGAACCGAGCCACATATTGCCAAATTTTACTTGGCAAATTAATTTTTTACGAGAGAACGTTTGTGCGGACTCTATCGAAAATTTTAAGGACTTTACTTCGCACTATGCATAAAATGAACTGTAATTTGCACAAAAACCCCCACAACTGCTTTCATGTAAAAAATTAAATTTCTCAATGGAGATGTTACATGTGTGAGGATTTTGCGATTTGACTGTTGATTCTTATGTAAAATTTCGCGAGAACCACGATGGTGCCACTGGTTTTCTCTGAAATCAACTCCCACGCTCAAAAAAGCTCTCAAGTTGAGGTCAAAATGGAGGGGATATCCCACGCTATCCTGAGAGTCCACCTCTGCATCAAGATGAACTCTACATGCAACTGCAACAAAGGG
>NC_092801.1:18109609-18152326 GCF_918797505.1 Bemisia tabaci | reverse complement strand
ACCCACTTTGGACTCCGTCGAGACTTCCGACCTGGAGTTTCTTCGCGTAGCGATTTTACTTTGTTGCGACCGCCGAGGATTTTAGATTTCCGCGGAGGGCATTCGCGAACCCGTCGCCCTCCTGAAACAAGGGCGTAACTGCAGTTCACGTTGAGCCCTGTCGTATATGTAACTCGATACTTCCCAAAGCTCACCTCTAATGGAAATGTTGCATGTGTGAGGCATTTGCGATTTGACTGTTGATTCTTATGTACAAGTTCGCGAGAAACACGATGGTGCCACTGGTTTTCTCTAAAATCAACCTCCAAGCTCAAAAAAAGCTCTCAAGTTGAGGCCAAAATGGAGGGGATATCCCACGCTATCCTGAGAGTCTACTCTACATCGAGACGAACTCTCCATGCAAAGATAGGGGGCAAATACATTAGCAGGGTTGCCGTGTTTTCAGTTTTGGAGTCCCCAAATAAAGTGGCAGCCCTATCAATGTATTTGCTCCCTATCTTTGCATGGAGAGTTTGTCTTGATGTAGAGGTGGACTCTCAGCATAGCGTGGGATATCCCCTCCATTTTGGCCTCAACTTGAGAGCTTTTTTTGAGCTTGGGAGTTGATTTCAGAGAAAACCAGTGGCACCATCCTGTTTCTTGCGAACTTCTACCTAAGAATCAACAGTCAAATCGCAAATTCCTCACACATGCAACATTTCCATTGTAGTTACGCCCTTGTGTGAATTAAGTGACGAACTGGCAACTACATTTCTTTTCACCTTTCAACCTCTCTACTCCCTCTACCTGTCCAATTTTTTTTTCTTTTGCATTCAAATCCAGCTCAGTTCACTTTCTCATTTGTCAATAAAGATTTGTAATAGACCGATTTAGTGGCTACGTCATTCGAAATATTATCGAACCCTTGGATCAAATGTAAACAAACAAGGAAATTTGTTCCTGATTCGCGTCGATTCGCGTCTATTCGCGTCCTTTGCGCCGTAGCACAGAGAATCGAGTCTTCGAATGGGGAAATATCGATAATCGATAATCGATATCGCCACTGATTACAAGGTAGGGTAAGCGAGCATTAAACGACAGAATTAATTTTCTTTTCCACACTACATCGTAAAAGATTCTGGAATCACTACTTATGGGTGCGCGTATATATCTTGTAAACCGTCCCCGAACGAGAGACAAAACACGAAAACGAAAATTGAAAGTCGTAAAACAAACATGAATCGGATCATCGACCTTTGATTTTCCTCCAGCACCTCAATTGTTGAATCGATATCGAATGACCTTGATCGATATATAGCATTGTTAGGATAGAGAGCTATCGATCCAGATCATTCAACGATTCGAGAATCGACCCGCAGCAGCGTTTAAATGAGAAAGCCGTAATCACTCGACCTTAAGACCCGATCAAACGTTGTAATGACGCAATGAAGTTGAACTTCGGGGACGCAATTTTATGTTCGGAAAAACATTCAAAGTCCCTTGGTCTAAACCGATGAAGTAAACGCCAGTTGCCATATGCAAGGACTTATTTGATTGGTTACATCCATTCGTGAAGCCAAACTTGCGGAGACTTTTGAAACGTTTCATCCTTGTGATCAGTGAATGAAATAAAATTGGACGTATTTTGTCGTTCGATGGTTTTCGTGCCTCGATTGGCTCCTGCTTTCACCGCGATCATCGGCATCACTCAGCACTGATCAATCCGTTTGATGAATGATATTCGATCGCTTATAGCCTTTTCGATCACTGGAAAAAAAAACACGTTGGATCTGAGTCCAGACTCTTAAAACATCGACAAGAAAAAATACTCTTAATTCAATCGGATATTTGCTTGAATCAAGAACCAAGCCTCTTGATTTGAGCGGATTTTCTTTTGATTTAAGCAAAAATCTGATTGAATCGAGAGTATTTTTTCTTGTCAATGTTTTCAAGAGTCTGGACTCTAAATCCAATGTGTTTTTTCCCCCAGTGATCCCTTTCTCCGACGTAGGCAAGTTTTAGATTATCCTCGTTGGTGGCGAATAATCTACTGTCACTCGAAGTCACCGAAAGTAACTATAAATAAGGGCACGTTGAAGAGTAGAATCTTATCTATCAATCGTATTATTCGAGCAATGGCATTCATTACAAATAACCGGGTCAAAACCGCGGGGAGTTTAAATTCATACGCCGCTGCTAACTTTCTCGTTGACAGTATCACGATACTGAACAATAACGGAGCGGTGCCTCAGGGCGCGGTAACGTAAATATTAGGGGAGTAAACTGCGTTAGTTTGGATTAGCTCCTTGGACGGTAATGCGGAGCGACTCGGGGGGGGGAGGGGGGAGGGATCCTCCGCAGAGAGGAAGTCACAAAAATGGATTCTGGAACTTGGCCAAATGATTATCGACTCGGGAGTTCGGGACAGAGGTCTCCCTCCATTTGCGAACAACGTTGCAAGACCGCCAGGGTTGCCGCGGGATTCAGAAAATGGAATTCCCTCATATTTCCCTGATACACACTGGAAAAAAAAAACACATTGGATCTGGAGTCCAGACTCTTGAAAACATTGACAAGAAAAAATACTCTTGATTCAATCTGATCTTGTCGATGTTTTTAAGAGTCTGGACTCTAGATCCAGTGTGTTTTTTTTTTCCAGTGCATCGTCACCTCCCAATTTTCCTTTAAATCCACAAAAATGTATGTCCCGACTACAGGGTTGCTAGACCGGGAAAACCGGGAAATTTCAGGGAATTTTAAAGAAAAGTCAAGGAAAATCCGGACATGTCGGGGAAAATGACGAAGGTGTCGAGGAAAAATTGTTGGGTCACCTTGATTTGCTGCCTAAAATGAGCTAGATATTTCAAACAACACATTTTGCCTGAAAACTATCTCTAATATTGTCTTATTAACCATCCGGCATATCGTCCAGTGGCGTGGCGTGCTTTGCGATTTATCGATTGTTATACCATTTAAACCTACAGAAAAGGATCGATATACAGGGTGTTCGCAGCGAACACCTTAATAATCGATTCTTTATCATAGGTTTAAATGGCAGAACAATCGATACATCGCAATTCACGCCACTGATATCTTCAGGGAATTTCACCAAGATGTCTTCCCCTGCCGATAAAGTATCACAAGCGCCGCGCGACGTTTTAAAAGTTTCCGCCGCCATTTTATTTTTTTACAGAGAAATTGTTGGTTGAAGCTATCCGGAAATTTCACTGATTTTTGTTTGTGCTGCCGATAAAATTCAGCGAAATTTTCAAACCGATTCAACCAACGATTTTTCTGTAAAAAATATGGTGGCGGAAATTTTCGAACGTCGTATGGCACTTGTGATACTTAGGTCGGTAGGGGACGACATCTTGGTGAAATTCCCTCATGATGGAAGATATGCCGGATGGTTGATAAGACAATATTAGAGATAGTTTTCAGGCAAAATGTGTTGTTTTGTTTCTAAAAAAATTAGGCTATTATTTGAAATCTTCTTCCTCTCATTCATCCACTTTTGCCCCGAGTACAAAAAAAGGAACTAGATATCTGACAACTGCGATCATAACCTAGTTTTGCCAGACGTGGCTCCTTCCAACTTCGATACCCCGCTTCATCCCCTACCAACCCCCTCCGCCCCGGCGCCCCGGATCCAACGATACGTTGCACAAAGGTCAGACTAATTTGAAGAGCTCGGCGTAATCAAAACTTCGGCCGTCGGGAAGTTGGCGGCTTTCAATTATTTTATCTGTTTTGCTTGCACTACCCGATGAAAAGTGAATAAAAATGCGGCGCCGCTCAGTGGTACGAACCGATCGCCAGAGCTCGGGCACGAAATTTTCATGTCTCTGAACTTCTACGTTCCGAATACTAGAGTATCTTCATAGGTAACAAGGTGGAGAAATGGTGCCGGTCCACACCATTTCGCGGGAAAATAAAGCCAAAAAATTCCAAAAACTAAAATTAGAGTCAAAATTAAGGTCCACCCTGTTATTCTCATTTATTATTGTCATTTCTCCACCTTGTCACATACAGTTTGGGCCACTTCTTAGTGTTTTTTTTCTCATTTGTACCTTCATGGGGAGAGTATGGACAACTCAAAAATTTGGAGGTTAGGTTTAATCAGGTCATGTAGCTCTTGGGGCCCCAAAGGACAACCAACCTAAGAACTCGAATTATCCAGTGGTATTAAGTTTCACATTTCAACTATTTAAACTGATCAAAAATTATGAAAGCACGTGTAAAACTTAGATTTCGCAAACATTTTCTCAGTTTTAAAGTCCTAATCCGCTAAAGACGCTTGTTTGTAATGCGCTGTCGGCCATATCGAGTGATCTTCCAAATGCATAGTTTGGCAGTGGCACTTTTCTGGTGATTTTCGTTTTTCACGTTGTCACCCTTTTGGGCCCTAAGAGCCACATAAATCGATTTGTCCATATTCTTCCTATAAAAGTACTCTAGGAATATTATACCTCGAATGTAATATAACTCGAATCATGTAACTTGAATTATCCAGTGGTACTAATTTAAACTGCGAGAGTAGGTACACTGATCAAAAATTATAAAATCACGTAAAAAACTTTGATTTCGCATTAATTTTCTCGGTTTCAAAGTCTTAATCCTTAAAAACGCTTGTTTACAATGCGCTGTCGGCCCATCGATTAATCTTTCAAATTCATAGGTTGGCAGCAGCACTTTTCTAGCGATTTTCGTTTCTCACGTTGTCGCTCTTAAGACCCTAAGAGCCACATAAATTGAGTCATTCATACTCTCCCTATAAAAGTATTCTACTGAATACAATCGATCGCATCGGGGTTGATTACTGCCTTGCTAAGGAAAAACGCCGTAAGAACCTTTAGGTGTGGCCAAATTTCCATCGATGAAACGTTCATTTTTAAGGAAATTAATGCACAAATGTCCTCATATTCAGGAGCTTCAGGTGAAATTGCGAACAAAATAGTCTGAAAAATTGGAAGAAAAATACCCACAAGTTAACCAGATAATTCTTGTTTTAACAAAGAAAATTTGGCAACGCGTGAAGATTCATACGGCGTTCTTCCTTAGCACGCACTGGAAAAAAAAAACAAACACATTAGATCTGGAGTCCAGACTCTTAAAACCATCGACAAGAAAAAATACTCTTGATTCAATCAGATTTAAGCTTAAATCAAGAACCAAGCCTCTTGATTTGAGCGGATTTCCTTTTGATTTTAGCTTAAATCTGATTGAATCAAGAGTCTTTTTTCTTGTCAATGTTTTCAAGAGTCTAGACTCTAGATCCAATGTGTTTTTTTTTTTTTCCAGTGCGGCAGATTAGGGGGTAGAACTTCGGCTCGAGAGCACAAACCGAATCGCAAAGAAGGCTATTTTATGTCGAAGTGCTTCGAGCAGTGGAATCCGTTTGATGACATGCGGCGAAAAATCGCATTAGAGAGAGGATGCCATGAAATCTGCCGTGAATCGGCGTAATCGAATGATAGTTATCGCGGGCAGTAGAGGGCTCGCCAGCGCGCAGCATGTATAGCGCCTTCGACATCCTAGAGATACTTCAAACGCTACACCATTACACGCACAATCCGATGCGCAAGTTGCCTACACTGCGCCTGCTGGAGTGTGACACTGTGACACCATATTGTGAGGTGAACACCGTCCACCCGCGATCCGCGGATCGAATCGCCGATGGTGGAATATTCTGCCATTCTAGCAAAGAGAACCGTCAGTTCAAAAATGAAGTTTTGAGGAAACGGGCTCATACAAATCTGACCGGAAAATTTTATTAAAAGAAGCCTACGTTCTTTGTCGAATTGCCACTAATCATCTGAAAGACTCTTAGAAATCGTTTGGATTATGAAAAATCGACTGATTTTATTTCAATTTCAAGAAAATGATATTATTTGTATTCATTTTCATGTATGAGTAGTGTTAGGCGAGACAACCGTGGGTGCTATCCTCTGCACGCTTCCGAGAAAAATTCCGTGTTCGACCTCTCTGATGGACTCGATCCACTGTGCGACGGGCTCTCGTTGGGCGCACTAAAAGTTCCATGAGGAAGTCTTCGGGTCGATGGATTATGAGCTTTAGATGGCCCGGAGTGCAGTTTAAATAGAACGCAATCGAATCACCACGGCATCCGCTGTATTAATTTGAATCTTAATTCCGCCGCCGTTATAAGGCATTATAAACTTGAGCCGTGTTTTCTTTTGATGTATTTTTACTCGTAATGGCGCCGCGGCGCCGAAGTTTTAAGTGTAACGAGGATTTTATTGCAGCTTCTCATTGCATGCACTTGCGCTGCATTTCATACAGCGCGGAGTCTTTTCCATTTTCGTTTCCTTATTTGTTTTTATCTCTTTTAAAATAATCATCAGCGGGAAATCTGGAATCTTGATTTCATTTGCTTTCTACTATGTTCCTGGTTCATTCTGATCTCCAGTGCTGCCATTTTAAAAGTATTAATAGTGTATTTAATTTCTAGGTTAAGACTTAAAAGTTGGACTAAAAATAATTGATTAATAATTTGATATTTTATAGAACACTGGAAAATAAACACATTGGATCTAGAGTCCAGACTCTTGAAAACATTGAAAAGAAAAAGGACTCTTGATTCAATCAGATTTAAGCTTAAATCAAAAGGAAATCCGCTCAAATTAAGAGGCTTGTTTCTTGATTTAAGCTTAAATCTGATTGAATCAAGAGTATTATTTCTTGTCGATGTTTTTAAGAGTCTGGACTCTAGATCCAATGTGTTTTTTTTTTTCAGTGAAGTTTGTCTTATTTTATTCATAGGTATCTGTACACCAGGAAAAGGATACAGAGTTAACGAGAGAATAATAGAATCCTATCTTGTTCGAGTAATTTTTTCTTTAATTACGCTTGCCTTTTTTTATTTTAAATATGTAGTTTCAATCCCACAATATTATTTTTTGCCGCACGCGGTAGAATTAACATGAGCCCCCGGTGGTTATCGAACGCCGCGAGTACCGGGAAAGCCAGGAATTTTCCCGACGTTTTCCCAACGTGTCCATTATATCGGGAACTTTATCTGTAATTTAAAGCCTACCCCCGGCTAAGGGGCGGTGGGAGGGGCGAGGGGTTGATCGGATCTGTTTCAATGTTTCCAGCCGTAGTAGAGGTCGACACGGCGAACGCGGCGCGCTGGAACTTCACGGATGAAAGTACCTGAAAGATTTATTAAAACTTAACGGGTTTTTAATTTAATCAGCCGGAGCGATCGCAGAAACGCCCCCCCCTGCGCCCCTCACCTGTCCCCCCACCCTCGGCCACGCTAAGCTACAACCGCGGATCTGAGTAAGGATATTCATCGGAGATACGAGGTTTTATCGGAGATCCACCGCCCGCCGTTCGCCAATCCGCCGTGCTGGGCGAAAAGCGCGGATAAGTACGAGGGTTATCATTGGAGATACGCGGTTTGGTTGGGGGGTTGGCGACCGCATGGAGCGTTGAGCGGGACAATGGTAGGTATGCGCGCCCCGGAGAGGTATTTATGACGCTGTTAATACGACAAATTCTCCTCATAGCATCTATTCATTCCCGCTAGGCCGGGGCCCCCTCTGAACCGAAAAGTCATCAATAATGCGTGAAAATTTACTTGCGACCTCGGATTCCGGAGCCTTCTCGGTCTTGATCGCACAGCGGATCGAGTCCATAGGAGAGGTCGGACAAATTTCGGAAACTTCAAACGCTTATAACTCCGTTTCTACGGAACTTTGAGGTTCTAAAAGTGGTTCCGATGGTTTTCTCGTGAAGTTTTCCTCTTAAATCACCCCTTGAAATTTGAAACGTGGCGAAATAAACATTAAAATTTGCAGTTTAATTAAGAACTGCCATTTCCTGGACTTTATAACGAATTTCCGAGCCTTTAAAATAATCGGAAGTAATCCCGGAATTTTTAGCCTGTGCTAGAATTTTTCGGGATTTTCGCAGAATTTGGATTTTTTCACCAATTCGACCGATTATATAATCAACCATTTCCATATATATATCCATTTCCTGGACTTAATGACGAATTTCCGATCCTTTAAAATAATCGGAACTATTCCCGGAATCTTCGGAACTCCCGGAATTTTCAGCCAATGCCAGCTAGAATTTTCCGGGATTTTCTCGGAATTCGGATTTTTTCACCAGTTTGACCGATTATGTAATCAAATTTGCTTACTTTCGTCAAAATTGACGACCTTCAAAACTAACGTCGGGCGGGCGTGTATCGGAATTTTATCCTCGTGACTCTTGGAAAAATCGAGATTTCTCTCAGAACTTTTGAAAATCGGAATTAATTCCGGGAACCCCGGAATTTTCGGTAACATAAAATAACAGCACTAGTTTACGTAAGTCGACGTAAGTTTTCCTCTTAAAGCAGCCCTTGAAATGTAAAATGTGACGAAGCAGTAAACATCAAAATTTGCAGTTTTTGTCATGTCCGACCTCTCTGATTGACTCGATCCACTGTGCGTCGTTACACGGGTGAATTTGGTCGCCCCATGTCGTGGCTGCTTCTTCAGTTGAGCCTTCGTTCCCATCTAACTCCGTGCTTTCTAGGGCTCATGCGGAAATGAAGATACCGCGGGCCCAGGAGACGACTTGAGAAACTTCGTAGTTCCCCACACGAAGGAACGTAACTCTATTCCAAGGTTGCAAAACTGACAGAAACAATTCAAGTTTTTACGAGAATGTATCTTAGAATTTTTTTTCCAAAATTGTCTGATTTTTTAAATAGATCATGGGGAAAATCAGTAAAATTTTCAGTTAAAATTATCCAAGTTTCTCCGGGTAAAAGTTCAAATTGCGAGGGGAAGTTTGGCAACATTGAAATGCAGCTAGGTTCCTTCGTCCGGGAGACGACACTGAAAAAAAAAGAATCTCGGTGTATTTACTAAGGAAAGGGTAAACTTACCAAGAATTCAGGGTTCTATTTGATCCCAGTTATTTCTTGGTAAAATTACCATTTATGGAATTGTCATTTTACCGAGAAATCTCGGTAAAATTATTGAACTTTCTCCGTAATTTTACTGGACCTTCGTAAAAAACGCCAATATTTTTTATCGACTGTGGTAGAATTACCGAGATAAAATGGCAAAGTTACCGGGAATTGATTACCAATAAAAGTGGTATTCTTAACCGAAAAAACAGTAAAAATACCGGTTTTTAGGTAAGATTACCAGTCTGTCTTGGTAAAATTACCAATAATTTGTAAAAAAAGTGAGATCGTAAAGGTACCAACGGACCTTGGTAAAAACGCTGAGAATTTTTTTTCAGTGGTGGACTCCTGGCTTACGAGTTACATTCGAAAGCAATTAAAACAGCGGGTAACGAGGAGTTTTTAACACAACTGACCGATGCATTTTGGCCGGAAACACCGCAGCCTTCCTTAACTAGATACGTTATATACATTTTTCTTTAAAAAAAAAAGAGAAAGAGAGAGAGAAAAAATTAAAACTTATTACGACTGTTTAAATTTTTTAAATTTTGTTTCTATTTCTATCCATCTGAAGAATGAAGAATCTGAAGAATCCATCGGTCGAAGTGTGTGGTTGCAATGGACGAAGGAGGTTAATAATAGACTAAGTAACGGCAACTCACGAGAGACCCTACAGAATTCCGTAGAATGGACAAGGGCAACAAAACGCCTTCGATATGCCGCCTCCATGTAGTACTAAATAACGATACCACTATTCGTGCGTCATGGTGGTGATCTTGCATAACCGGGTAATTGAAGGAGAACCATTCTTTGACGCTCTAAGACTCGTCGCCCACCACACTGTACCATATTACAAGCAGTGCATGAATAATTTTTCGTCGTTTATCAAAATAGAGTCGATTTATCGGGTTTTTTTCAGAGACGACGTATCCTGAAAATTACCTGCTGTGTATGTAGATAGATGTTATTGGGGAATAATAAACTCTGATGCTTATGCTTTTCACTAGACCTGGGCACTGTAGATATGGCGATATAACTGACGGTGGCGGAGGAGGGGGTGAGATAACTATATTTAAACTTAGGGGGGTCAATGGGGTAATGTAGCATCGCGTCCATGATATTGGACTCCATGCTCAGCTATATAATATTCGGTTGCTCATCACGTCCAAGATCTTGGAACCCATGCTCACTTCAATTAGGGATAATTTTTTCGAAAAATCGAAGTGAGCATAGCGTCCAAAATTGTGGGACGCAGGTATTCTCCGACAATATAGGAGCATGGGGTCCAAAAATGTATTAAGACAATTTTGGTGAAATAAAGACAAAAAAATGTGTTCTCGAAAAAAATTGTTCATTGCTTAGGTTGGGTTAGGTAAGGTTAGGTTAGGTTAGGTTAGGTTAGGTTAGGTTAGGTTAGTTCAGTTCAGGTTAGATTAGATAAGCTATGTATACGATTTTCTATCATGATAAACTTTAAAACTAAGGGAGGTCTACTTGCTTTTGGACTCCATGCTCAAGCAAAGAAGTGAAACGTTTAGCGATGAGCATGGAGTCCAAGATCTTGGACGAGATGAGCAGGTAAGTATATCAAGGCTGAGCATGGAGTCCAATATCTTGGACGCGATGCTACATAATCGTTAATGGGACCACATTTTGCAAAAAGGAACCAATATTTCTGGCTCATTTTAGAAACAACATACATGCCGTTGGTTTCCGTATGCAAAAATATGCTTTTACAGAAGAGGCATAGATAGTGGTTCTTTATTGCAAAATATAATCCAATTGCACTTACCCTAAAAGGACCTGTATGCAAGCGAATAAAATGAAAATGAACTATTTAGAGTGCAAATTCTATGCACATTGTTCCTTTTGATTTGAACTGTCATTAAATTCCTACTTAGACCCTTAGAATCAAATTCCGATTCATTTGGCGCGAGGAACACGTGAAAGTTTCCAAAAACTAACCCTTTGGCAGTACTGCAAAGTTTGAGGACAAAAAACTGGGAAGTCTAGAGAAACTTTATTAATGGTCCCGAGGTACTTTAACTGATACAGTGATTATTTATGATGAATAGCCTAGAAAAAGTATAAAAAAACGGAAATGAATAAGGAGAAACCCCAGGAGAGGACCAATCGTTTCCTCGATGGTATTACGACCTTTTTTCTCTAATATCGTTCCCGAGGGGAAAAAGAATATGAAAAACTGCAGTCTCCGTTGCAATTCTATAGGCGTTGGACGGATACATTCGACGGAATATTATCGTGAGCGTAATGGAGTTTCATTAAAACAGTTTTCAAGAAATCATCAACAAAAACATACATCCAGGAAGAGTATAACTGCACCTGCAAATGCAAGGAGCTAGAAACGAACAATTCTAAGCGTTTTATTTGCTAAGATCCACTGATAAGAGCATCACAAATGCTCGGACGAATATTGTCTCCCGGAAAGTCATTTTATAAAGATCTCTTGTTTCTTCAGTCGCTTATGAATATTTCTGCAGCAAAAGGCTGCAAGGTATGATGAAAATTACGGATAGATTTTAGTTTCTCTGTGCAAAATGTTACAGTGCCATATGTTTCTTACAGGTCCAAATCTCTGGAATCTGCAGTCATTATTTTGTTTTCTTCCTCTTTTCTTTTTAAGTTATTTGAGGTCGTTGAGAAATTTGAGGATTCTGCAACCTTGAATGAGCATCGGGTTAGGGTTAATGCACATCCATGCTCCAGGCTTTCGAATTTTCAGGGATTAAGGTGATTCGATGGACGTCATATTTCGTGTCAGAACGACATGCGATATATCGCATCAATTGGTTCAATATTTTCAGCTACTCGTCATTTTTCTCGAAGTTTGAGATCGCAATTCTGTTGACAATAGACTAAAGAATTCACGTACCAATTTTGACAAACAAATTCAATGTAATAAATGCGTGGTTTTTTAGAGGAAAAATATCGCTTTCGATACTGATATCGAAACTGCACTCGAACGCGATATTTTTCCTCTAAAAAAAAACCACGCCTTTATTATGTTGTATTTATTTGTTAAAATTGGTAATTGATTTCTTCAGTCTCCTGACAACAGAATTGCGATCTCAAAATTGGAGAAAAATGACGAGTAGCTGAAAAAATGGAGCCAATTGATGCGATATATATCGCGTGCCGTTCTGACACAAAATATGGCGTCCATCGAATCACCTTAAGGTCCAGAAGAATCTGTTTCTGCAGATCCACTCGTCAGGGCATTAAGCTATTACACACACAATTTCTTTCGAAGGGGGCTGGCCCCCCGGATCCTCATTGTGCAACCATGTCCCTAATAGTTAACAAAATATTGATGAAAAAAGTTCAGATAGTATATCTCCATTCAACTGCTGCCATGTTTTCATCTATTTGAACAGCACACTGGAAAAAAAACACATTGGATCCAGAGTCCAGACTCTTAAAAACATCGACGAGAAAAAGTACTCTTGATTCAATCAGAATCTAGTTTAAATCAAGAACCAAGCCTCTTAATTCAAGCGGATTTCGTTTTGATTCGAGCAAAAATCCGATTGTATCAAGAGTATTTTTTCTTGTCAATGTTTTTAAGAGTCTGGACTCTAGATCCAATGTGTTATTTTTCCCAGTGCATGTTATTGGCTGATGATGGAACTAAGCTCCGAGGCGCGTCTCACCTAAAAATTCTACAGCGAGTGAGAACCGAACTTCCTTTAAAAAAAAAATTGTTTTGCCTCATTCAAAGTAGAACAATCCGTGAGTACGAGAGAAAGCGTCGACAACTGGAAAGCTGCCAACATCATCTCCGTGAAAATCGGTGCAACCGTTCTTTAACTTCTCGTGCTCTCCCGACCACACGTCTCCTGTCCCTCCTCCCCCCACCTCCTTCTTCCCAGCATCCTCCGCGAAAAAAAAAAAAAAATAGAAGAAAAAAAAAGGAAGAAAAAAACCTCTGCATTACCGCCTCTGCGGAGCGCGCGTTCTCTTTAACTGCTCTTAAAATAGCAAATAATCCGATAACGGACTTTTCTAGACTTTCAATGGCTTTGCTCCAAGTTTCAGAAAAAAAAGTGCCGCAAAAATGAAAAGGAGAGAGCTAGGTGGAGCGAAGCGGGATAAGGCGTTGACAAAAGGAAGCAGCTCCGGAGTTTCTTGAGCCCTGTCGAGCGCGGGGTTTTACGAGCCAGAAGGCTCATCCCGGAAAACGGTTATGCTGTCTTATCGTTGGGGGCGGATTTTTTCCCGAGCTTAACCGCTATCTTTTCACTTTTCATCCAATTTCCGCTGCTGCTCGTTTCCGGAGCATTCAAATAATTATGAGGAATCGCTCTGAAAGACGGACGATGACGAATGGGGGGGTATTTCGCTCCGGCTAGAAGTCACCTTTTCAGCCGGGAATTTATTTCGCGACGATCGGAGGAACTCGAGTGGAAGAATTAATCCGGATTCCGGAGCGATTGAGGAAGATGCACTTGGACCTTCGACTGGTGTGGGGTTGTCGACGAAGGGAAATTATCCAGCTCGGAGAGACTACCTTGAAATTAGGCTTGCATCTTTCGGATTCGTGTTTAAATGAGCCTGTTGCACGCAGGCAGGGTGCCTACTAAAATAGGCTGGTCAAAAATAAGTACTCTTACAGTACTTTTTCAGTATATCCCAAAAGAATGCCGTACCTTCTATGCAGAAAAATTCAGTACCTCCAAATGACGGAATTCAAAAAATGTCAAAAATTTGAATTTCTCGCTCAAATTGCGACAAAAATAACAACTTAAAAAAATTCCGGACCTTTTCGTGGAATTTCTGCAATTTTTCAGTATTTCCGGACCGCCGTTAAACAATCAATAAACTATTTCCGGACTTGTAGACGCCCTGGCAAGAGGTTCAGTCAAATAAATGTACTCTGAAGCCTGTGTCACACAATCAAAATACTCCGTCAAAATGTCAAGGTGAAGTGCTGTGATTGGTCCAAGTAATCAAATGAGCCAATCAGAACACCTGACCTTGATATTTTTATAGAGTATTTTGATAGTGTGACACAAACTTAAATGGGTAAAATCGCACGAAAATCACATTGGGCACGTCAAAAAAGTGCTCGACGTGATTTTCGAGTGAATTTACTTTCAGAAAGTGTATTCAGTTGGCTGTATCTCTTGCGTGCAACAGACCCATTTGAATGATTCTAGTCGAAAAAATATTCTGTCATAAGTACTTACGTAAGTAGATACGAGTAAGTTTGTGATGTAAAAAACACCCACCTGAAACAGAAAAAAGGGAAATATTCTCAGAGGATATTCCGGAGAGAAAAGGAAACAAGTTGGTTTTTGCAATCGCTAGCGATAGCAATATTCGTCATGGGAACTTTAGCTTCTGGGATATGAAAATTTTAAGGTACAGTTCGTTTGCAGTATCTTCAGAATTGAAGGGGCTACGTAATTTTGTGTCAACATCTCTTTTTTAACATTTTTAATTTTTTTTCTTTGCATACAAGAAAGCTGTTATTTACCAATTATTTATTTTCGTTGGATTATACATGGTTTTCGGAAGTTAACGCATTTAACTTTCAGTTTCGTTTTTTCGGCGTAAAGTATGATATTTTTACTCTACACATATGCCCGAATACGCATCATAAGTGACCTATGTGCCTCCTAAGTTGCCGTTTTTTCATTCAAATAGATGTAACTAAAATGTTCGATGTGCACTATACTACTTTCATGTCATTGCTTTATTTATTTTTGAAAAAAAAATACCATCATTAATTTGGGCGAACAGAGAAAATATACATCAATATTTGGGTCAACATCTCCCTGATTATATAACGGATGAATATATTAGTATTTCTGTATCAAAAAACTTAGCTTTTGTCTTCAGAGATACACTGATTCTAGTCCAAGTCAATTTGTTTTATTGAAAAGACAAAAAAACAAAAAATAAATAAAAAAAAAACAACTGAAATGTTAGACATACTATTTTCATGTGTTTCTATTTGTATCAATAGGTACATCTTGCTTAACTTACGAACGTTGAATGCAAATAAACTTCATTGAAAAAAAGAAAATAACGTCATTAATTTGGGGGAAACATGTGGCTGATTATATGAAGGAGGTATATTCCAGTATTTTTGTTTAACATATTAACTCACGAGAAAATGTTCGTACATTTATCATCTAGTATTAATTATTTTTTGATGATTGGTCTAAAACATTCAATACAACCATTAAAAATTAACTCCCATCGCCGGGTATCGAACTCCCGATCACCTATTGCCCGCACCTTAACAAAAAAAATGGGGCGCCTCAGTCAACTAGGCTACCACAGATCCACGGCTGTTCGAAAAAAAATAGCATTTAAAAGACTCGGACGATGGGCGGGACTTATCACAAGAGTTGTCCTTGAGCGATTCGCGTCTTCGATATGAGAGAAACGAGCTAAGCGCCTTTCTCTGTGAGACATTGTTTGCCTATGCTATCATGTGTCTCGAGGTTCATCCCACCATGCATTCCGATCGCGGCAGTTGAGCTAAGGCAATATTTGCGTATCCATGAATAAAATCAATCAATCGAGGTCTGATTTTGACTTATTTGTCCGTACCGAGTCCTCCAGAGCAATTTTCCACCTTGTACGATGGTTATTATTTCTTTACTTCTATTTTTCAAATTTGAGGTGGGATAATGGCGGCTTCTCAAGAGCACCGAGGTAGGCGATCTTTTGCACCAACGAACAGAAAACTGATGGCGAAAAGTAGCCAATCGGAACCTCCCAAAAAAAAAGAATTTGCCTCAAAACGGAACTTCGTGGTTCTGCGCAGATTTACCAGTCAGACACGACATCTCGAGGTGGAAAAAAACTCGCTGAAAGCGAATTTTAGCAATCAACACAACTTGACATAGAGACATGATTGGGTAAAAAATACAACGGTTTTTGATACATCGGAAAATCAACCAAAAATCGGAGACTGGGCGAAACGCTCAAGGTCGCAGAGGTATAGGGAATCCCATAGCGAAAGCAACGGAACGATTCTAATATCATGGGGAACTCCGTTCCCATGACAAAACAGTCGAGGTCACACATAATATCAGTGAATAAGAGATTTTACACCCCCATGACCGCTTCGCGCACCTTTTGGTTCGTCAGACCGAAATCTTGGTTCGTGTAACCGAACTAGTGCGGTAAAGTGAGCTGACGAACTAAGTTTGGTCATACATGCCGGATGTTCGGTTACACAAACTGAAAGTTCAGTTTGACGAACTAAATATTTCAGTAGCGTGGCGTGCTTTGCGATTTATCGATTGTTTCTGCCATTTAAACCCATGGGAAAGGATCGATAAACAGGGTGTTCGCAGCGAACACCTTAATAATCGATTCTTTACCATAGATTTAAGTGGCAGAACAATGAACGTTCGGCTCACACGGCCAATTTTTTCCCAAGGATGTGCTACTTTATGGTTTTATATTAAAGAATAAGATAAGTAATATCTCAAAAAAGCACAGCATGATCGGAGACCTGAACCAAGATGCGTTGTTTTGTAGCGTCGTAGTCAAAACAACATCACCACCCCTCCCCGGCCTCTGAGAAAGAGCAGTTTCAACGAAGATTATGAAAGCGGTCCTGTGAGGAAGGTGAATTAAACACCTGTATGGCACACTAATTTCACTGGGAATCTAATTTCTCGGACCTTTTTGCGCTTGTAATATGCGACGTTGAGAAAATACAACGTATGAGAATTCAAATGTTGTCAAATTTTCTCTGATAAAATTAGAATTTTCTAAAAAAAAAAAAAATTTCAATTGTTCCTAGCCGTACCCTGTCACTTACAGTTCGGCCACATTTTCAGTGGTTCTTCCTTATGTCTTCTCTAAGAAAATAATATTTCATCGAAAGAAATTTGGCAACATCAGAATGGCCAAACAGCGTTCTTCCTTAGAAAGATGCATAGCTCGCGGCACTGGAGAAAAATCTAAATTCACCCCATTTTACTTTCATCCTCGCCCTCACATTCGCGGAAAATTTTCTCGACCGTGCGGCGCACAGTGGATCGAGTCAATTAGAGAGGTCGGACATGACATTTTTTGACCAAAACTGAAAATTTGGATGTTTATTTCGTTACATTCTAAATTTCAAGGTTGGCCCTGGAAGAAAATTTTACGAGGAAACCAATGAAACCACTTTAAGAGCCTCAAAGTTTTGTATAAAGGGGCCGTCCACAAATTACGTAATGCCGCAATCAGACGCTGAATTTAGCACCTGAATGTGGAAGTCAACAGTCATCGCCCAACGGCTGAAATTTAGCAAATTCGAGTTATTTTCATCCAGATGTGTATCAAATCTACTCGAATAGTTCAGACAAATTCAAAATTGGTCCGATGGTTGCTGAGAATCGTTGCTGAATTTTGCGCGTGACGCGCAAAATTCAGGCATCGGGCCGATGACTTCCACATTCAAGCCACATTCAGCTCCCACATTCAGCGTGTGATTGCGGTGTCAGGCACCTTTTCCGATTTTTGGACCCCCCCTTCCCCCCGTAAGGCACTCGTAAGGCTAGCCTTGAACCCCCCCCCCCCCTAAATAATTACGCAAGATTGGTCAGACCCTCTCCCCTTCTATCGTTTAAATGCAAAATTTAATGAAAAAATTGTATAGAAACAAAGCAGTATTGTTTTAAACATTACTAACACTGGAAAAAAAAACACATTGGATCTAGAGTCCAGACTCTTGAAAACATTTACAAGAAAAAGGACTCTTGATTCAATCAGATTTTTGCTTAAAGCAAAAGGAAATCCACTCAAATTAAGAGGCTTGGTTCTTGATTTAAGCTTAAATCTGATTGAATCAAGAGAGTTTTTTCTTGTCGATATTTATAAAAGTCTGGACTCAAGATCCAATGTTTTTTTTCCAGTGAATCGCTGGTAGGAAATCATAAAGAAAAATAGTTGTAATGAAAAAATAACCAGTTTTTAAATTCAGAAAGTTCAGAAAAAATTACATTTTAACAATTTCCCTCATTTTCCCACCTTCACAAAAATAGGCGTTCGGCTTACATAAGGCAGCGCTTGAGTCCCCTCCACTCCCCTCATAAGGCACCCGTAAGGCACCTCTTGACCCCCTCTCCCCCCTAAAAGCCTCACTTAATTTGTGGACGGCCCAAAATGGAGTTATAAGCCTTTAATGTTTCCAGATTTTGTCCAAGCTCACCTATTGACTCGATCCACTGTGCGGCGCGCTGCGGGTAAACGGCAGGGATGAGCGAGATATGCTGCAAATTTGAGCGTAACGCAATTTACGTACGCCTCGGCGTAGCTTGGCAGTAATTCGTTCCGAGCGCCCTTTGCGCCCGAGGCGGCAGCGGGTATGACCCATGTATCGCGATTATACGACTGTAAGTGAGATAGTTAGAGACGGGATTAGCTATTGTGGCGCTGCTCGCTCCAATTTCAAAGCCAGAACTCGACCGATTAGCTCTACGGTGGTTTTAAGAATTCGCTTGAACAAAGGTATGAGGAACGTAATAAGGATGCGCCTTTGAAGGACGGATCTGATTGGTCGCTGGAATTAGTGCTCTTCTGGGGCTTCAAATTTATCATCCCTGAGATTCCTGAGCGCTCTTCTGCCATGCTGAGGAAGAACGCCGTAAGAACATTAGAGAGCTGCAAAATTTCCCTTGATAAAATATGTATTTTTGACAACATCCATGCATATTTGTCATTGAAATTTTCAGATATTTCAGATAAAATTGCGTGACAATTTTGGAAAATAATATTCGCAAATTTTCCAGCTAATTCGGATTTTGCCCCATTAACATTGAGCAGTGACAAGGAATTTTTGCAAGATTGTAGGATAGTTGTTTTTACGTAAAATTTCGTGAAAAAACTGAGAATTCTTTAAAAAGTGAAAAAAAAAAAAAAATCATTTTTAAGGGAACAGAAAGCGCAAATCAGCGCCGGCCAGACTTATTCCATTAAACGGAAAAATGAGTGCTACTGATCCATTCTTTGAACAATATACCTTCCGGATGGCTACTTCGCGTGGACAGACGGTCCACATTTGATGAGAATTAGGAAATCGGTTTTATTTGCAGACGACCGTGAGCAAACAATGATTATTATCTTTGAAGCGCTTTCAAGGTCCACCAGACTTCTTTTACCGAATGGAAGAATAAAGGGTTGTTTGCTCTTCAACCCTTCGGGATTCAACTAAAATTGGGAAGGAATGCCCGGGAGCTTACGCTAAGATTATTCGAAACATGCCGATTTAGCGTGACCGTATGAAACAGTCGATACCAAGACCATATGTGGACTGAGTTTAGCAGAAAGGAACCGAGCCACATATTGCCAAATTTTACTTGGCAAATTAATTTTTTACGAGAGAACGTTTGTGCGGACTCTATCGAAAATTTAAGGACTTTACTTCGCACTATGCATAAAATGAACTGTAATTTGCACAAAAACCCCCACAACTGCTTTCATGTAAAAAATTAAATTTCTCAATGGAGATGTTACATGTGTGAGGATTTTGCGATTTGACTGTTGATTCTTATGTAAAATTTCGCGAGAACCACGATGGTGCCACTGGTTTTCTCTGAAATCAACTCCCACGCTCAAAAAAGCTCTCAAGTTGAGGCCAAAATGGAGGGGATATCCCACGCTATCCTGAGAGTCCACCTCTGCATCAAGATGAACTCTACATGCAACTGCAACATAGGGAGCAAATACATTAGCAGTGATGCCGTGTTTTAGAGTTCCCAAATAAAATGGCAGCCCTGTCAATGTATTTGCTCCCTATCTTTGCATGGAGAGTTTGTTTTGATGTAGAGGTGGACTCTCAGGGTAGGGTGGAATATCCCCTCCATTTTGGCCTCAACTTGAGAGCTTTTTTTAAGCTTGGGAGTTGATTTCAGAGAAAACCAGTGGCACCATCGTGTTTCTCGCGAGCTTTTACATAAGAATCAACAGTCAAATCGCAAATTCCTCACGCACGCAACATCTCCATTACATTTGGCAAAATAGCTGATGTGGCTTGGTGCCTTTCTGCTTAGCACGGTCCAAGTTTGGTTCATGATAGAATCCTTTTATAATGAGAGTCAAGACAATATGGATTTATTTCTGATTGGTCGCCATATTTCAGGCCTCCAAAGTGTCACAAACGGGAATAAAGATTACATTTTCACCAATTGCAAAGATTATAATCTGGAATGGACCGAGGAAATACGGGTTTAATAGGGTACAAACGGAATGAGAGAAGGAACGGAGAAAGGAATTTGAGAATGAGCCGATCAAAGATTACGAAAAAGTTTAATTTGTTAAATCTTTATTCCCGTTTGTGACTCCATTAGGTGGTATTGTCTTGACTCTCAGTAAGGGGGTGTATGGTTCATGCGTGATCAATCATTGCACGCTCATTTTTATGTTTTCAAAATTCCCAATACCTACAGAGTCCCGAAAGTTTCAGTGTAATTCATCGAAATTTTTCGCCTTTCATTAAAGCTTGACACCCCCACCCCCCCCCATTTTCATCTATGATTACGTTCGTCCCCGAAGTAATTTTCGAATAACGGGCCCTAGTTCCAGGAACCGTGGGCCACACTCAAAAACGGCCCCGGCCATAACTCATCGAAATTGGCCGGCTCAAAGGGCTCCGAAATTTCGCCCCGGCCGGGAACAAAGGGGGCGTTCGGCGCGTTATTTAAACACGCTCGTCGAATGCACAGCGCCGCACAGTGGATCGAGTCAATTGGAGAGGTCGGACATGAAATTTGTGATGCAAATTTTGATGTTAATTTCTTCACAATTTAAATTTCAAGGGGTGCTTCGAGAGGAAAATTTCACGAGGAAACTAATGAAGCCACTTTTAAAACATCAAAATTGTGTCTAAACGGAGTTATAAACGTTTGAAGTTTCCAAAGGGAGATGTTGCACGTGTGAGAAATTTGCGATTTGACCATTGATGCTTACGTAAAAGTTCACGAGAAACACGATGGTGCCACTGGTTTTCTCTGAAATCAACTCCCAAGCTCAAAAAAAGCTCTCAAGTTGAAGCCAAAATGGAGGAGATATCCCACGCTATCCTGAGAGCCCACCTCTACATCAAAACAAACTCTCCATGCAAAGATAGGAAGCAAATACATTGACAGGGCTGTCACTTTGTTTGAGGACTCCAAAACTGAAATCACGGCAACCCTGCTAATGTATTTGCTCCCTATCTTTGCAAGGAGAGTTTGTTTTGATGTTGGGGTGGACTCTCAGGATAGCGTGGGATATCCCATCCATTATGGCCTCAACTTGAGAGCGTTTTTCGTGCTTGGGAGTTGATTTCAGAGAAAATCAGGGGCAGTATCGTGTTTCTCACGAACTTTTACAAATCGCAAATACCTCACACATGCAACATTCCCATTTTGTCCGACCTCGCCTATGGACTCGACCCACCGTGCGACGCGGAAACAATTTGGAAACTTCTAATCCCGTTAAACAAAACCGGGGCTCCACACGGTTCCCGGCCGGGCGGGGATCACGCCGAATTAAAAATTAAAATAAAAAAAAGGAAAAATAAACCTAATTTGATAATTGCATCGTTGGCACGGCCACCGCGCGGGCTACGAATGAACGTTGACGTTTTGCGCAACCGAGCTTTGAGCGCTCTGCGACGTTGTCGAGTTGTGTCTTGAAAAAATTGTTTTATACGAGGTTTTATACACCGCGAAAAAAAGGACGGCTGTTCTGCCGAGATAGCGAAGAGAGCAGTAAGTGCAAAAATGAAGTCCTGAGAAAATGGGCCTAGAAGCTCCCGAGTGGAACATTTTATTGAAAGAAGCCTCCGTTCTTTGTGAAATCGCAACCAATCAAGGCTCGCCCGCGCGCAGCATATATAGCGCCTTCGACATCCTGGAGATACTTCAAACGCTACACCGTTACACGTAAAATTCGATGCGCAAGTTGCCTACACTGCGCCTGCTGGAGTGTGACACCATATTTTGAGGTGAACACCGTCCACCCGCAATCCACGGATCGAATCGCCGGTAGTGGCATATTCTGCAATTTTAGCAAAGAGAACCGTCAGTTCAAAAATGAAGTTTTGAGGAAACGGGCTCATACAAATCTGACCGGAAAATGTTATTAAAAGAAGCCTACGTTCTTTGTCAAATTGCCACCAATCGTCTGAAAAACTCTTAAAAATCATTTGGGGGATTAAAACTCGACCGATTTTATTTTAAAGTACATGAAAAAGGTGAAGTTCAGTTTCATGTTAGGTTAGTATTTGGCAAGAGAGCAGTACGTGGCAGTCTTCTGCGTGTTTTTGTGGTAGCGTTTTGGACACACAACTAACACTTTTTCAGGTTAAAAATCGGCAGATGAGGGCGGCATTCCTCTTGAAAGCACTGTTTTCATTGGCTCTCATGCGCTTACGGCTGTCTTGAAAAAAACTATGTCATTTTTGTGCACTTACGGCTTTTTCATTGGTCTCGTTTTCATTAAATTAGGATGAATTATGCTGTTTTAGTTGTCTCGATAATTTCATCTAAAAGAGTTTAGACGAATTTTAAAGAAAACTCGATTTCGAAAATTTTGCACTTACGGCTCTCTTCGCTATCACGGCAGTATTATACGGCGACCACGATAATAGTGTCACACGGGATTTCACAGTAGGAGAACCGTGGATTTTGATAATCGTGATGATGAGCACGGTTATGTTACCGCGTTCATCGGCGGTGTTACCGTAATATTACGGTGCGCACAAAAATGCTACCACGAGCATGGTTACTACTAAGCTCATCAATAACCTTACCAACATCTACAGCTCTACTATCAAGGAATCCCGCGTGAAATTAAAGCGTGGAATAACCATGCTTTTTTTTCCGTGCACACGTGGTTCGGGCCACTTTTCGTGATTTTCTTTCCTTGCTTGACGAGGAGTTAATATCAGTTAAATCCGGCCCGAGAATCGTACACTCCGCGAAATTTGAAGAGAGACCATATTACAGGACTATGTTGTAGCACACTGGACAATTTGTAACACTGTATCGGCACTATGAACACTTATTTTCAATACAAATTAAACTTTTTCGAAAACCGATCATAGTTATAAACTATATTTAGATTTAAATAATTATCATATCTGGATTCATTGGAATTAAAATCATTGGGATAATGTGTAGTATGGAAGCATTTTTATTTTTTGAGTTGAAAACTTCCAATTTTTATCACGGATTTTTTGAAAATCCCGCGAGTTACCAGAGTCACCGAGAGTGTCCAAGTCAGTCACCTGAAGATAGGCGGCCTGCCCGAAATGGCCATTGTGCGTAAAGAATAATAAAAATGTAAGTCATCTAACTATAATCGGTTTTCGAGAAAGTTTAATTTCTATAGAAAATTTATATTACAGGACGCCTATATTCGTGCCTCGTCCAGTGCAGTGGCGAGGAGTGAACGTTCGATTCTCGATATTTCTCCAATTGAAGCTATGGGAAATAATCGATTATTAAGGTATCCCTTGCGATCACACTGTTTATCGATATTTTTCCATACACTGGAAAAAACCACATTGAATCTAGAGTCCAGACTCTTGAAAACATTGACAAGAAAAAATACTCTTGAAAACATTGACAAGAAAAAATACTCTTGATTCAATCAGATTTAAGCTTAAATCAAAAGGAAATCCGCTCAACTTAAGAGGCTTGGTTCTTGATTTAAGCTTGAATCTGATTGAATCAAGAGTATTTTTTCTTGTCGATGTTTTTAAGAGTCTGGACTCTAGATCCAATTAAAGTACCTATATTGAGAGAGTATGGCCACTGGAGTTACCACCTCTGATTGGCTCAGCCATCTTAGGCTGCATGGAGCCCTTAGGACCCAAAAATGGCGGACGCCATAAAGTTAATGTAATGCAAAATGATTCAAAATGTAGTTGTCTTTGCTTATCGTAACGAGAACTTTACCCAAATTCACTATTGCGACTTTTTTACATATTTTTAAGGCTAATCGTGTGCAATTTTTGAGAAAAATGATCTTAGATGTAGTAAGGTTGGCAGCAAGTGCGGTTGGTGAAAACCGTCAAAAGTTGGCAATGACCCCCCTCCCATCCTCAAAAACCAAAACAAAGCACCGCCATTTTTGGGTCCTAAGCCTCTCCATGGGACCCAGTGGCCATACTCTCTTAATATAGGTACTCTAGATCCAATGTGTTTTTTTTCCCAGTGTAGGTTTAAATGGCGGATCAATGGATATATCGCAAAGCACGCCACGCTGCTGGTCCAGTGGTCTATACTCTCCGTGCACAATTTTGTAACGCAGTTTTTCGCCTAGGTGGATAATTAGAGGTGTCATAATGCCGAGCCGAGGCGCACATTGGGACGAGCCCATTACAGAAACGGGACATTCACGGTAAAAATGAAAATCATTAAAAGCAAAAGCCAAAGGTATAGAAGTTACCTGGAGGGTCTAAACTTCCAGAATAACGAAGATTTTAACAATTTAATTGAGGAATATTCAAATGACAGGCGTAGAGAAACGCGTGTTTCGGAAAGATGAAAAAAAGAGGTAAAAGCGCACGTGTACAAATGTTGCTCCTCTAGCTTCCGAGATGATTTTAAATGCAATTTTTTGTTATAACAATTGAATAGAAACATAGACTATTCGTTCACGTCATTGGTGATGATTACTTTTAACTTCCTGGGGGTCAGAGAGTGAATTCAAAATCGACAAGTCAAAAAACTAAAATTCAAACTTCAATTAGAGTTTTAAAAAAATGTCCAGACTTGTCCAAGAAACGGTTTGCATATCGAGATTCTACGTATCCTTAGCTTTCAGAATCATATTAGTTTTCATCCGACTTCTTCCGACTTTGGAAGTTACAAGGGAAAACATGAGCGCGGTTCGCTTAAAATCGAGCGCTTTCTCAGGCGAATTGACGGTTGAGGTTGAGCGCAACGGGCTGCGTTGCTGGCCGCCGCGCCGCCGCGCCGCTGCGTTGCTTATCAGCTTGCTGCAATGCTTATCTGATATCTAGGATACTGATTGCTTTCGTCTTTTTTTGTAGAGCAATTTTTTATTTTGAATTTGCAAAGAATCGGATGATGTCGTGATGGAAACGGTCCTTAGAATCGAGGCTGAAATTAAAAATATAATTTCAACCAATGTAGCGACAGTTTGACAGTATCCCATGATTTGTATACCAGCATATTCGATGGAAAAATTTGCAATATGAGTGGCAATAAATCCTCATTCTTATGAACGATATTTCAGAAGTGCAGAAAAGACCCCTGAGAAACTCGGAGTTTCTAAAGTATGGAACTTTGCCTTGACATCTTAAGATTAGAGCTTTTGAGTGTCTGTTGCATATTTCGTAAAATCAGGATTTTAGAAAATGGCGCTCAAAAGGGAAGAAGAAAAGTCCTTGAAAAAAAACGGGAAAAAAGCATCTGTGTTAAAGAATGATAATATTTGGGAGCAACCTATTCGATTATGATTTTTGGATTCACTTTAATGTCTGCCCATTGATGAACTCATTCCCCTATAGTCAAATATCGATGCGGTTTTTGCGATAGGTGAGAAGACGGTAGGAGGAGGGTGTTGTTTCTTAATAAAAGCATTTCTCAATTTCAGGATAAGTGAATTCATTTTCTTTCTCAATGAAAAAAAGGAAACGACACGCGCGTTAAATCTCTAACATAATCATGCTAATCTGTTTATCAAATAGATTAAAACAGAGACTTTGCAACATCACTTTTTGGCGGGATGGTCACCATGAACCAAATACTGAACATAATATCGGATTCCTTTTCCCAAAAAGACCGAAAATGTCAAGTTTTGAGAAGATCGGCGAAAAATTATCGTCTAATGTGCGAATGTCCCGTTTTGACACCTTTTCGTCCCACTGTGAGGCGTGGAGTACCACGGCGGCGGCGGGAATGAATCTGAAAAAATATCGCTCTGCGCCGTTAATTATGTGCACACAAGTTTGCACCGAACCGAATCACAATGCTCTCTGTTTCCGCGCTCCGCGCCACGGTTAACTTTTTGGATGACTAATGTTAGTCGCCCCGAGATTTACGCGATTAAACTCACCTCCCAATGTGCATGCTAGGCAATTAGCGCCGTCCATACTGCGCTGCTGAGGCTGAAATGCCGTATGTACATGTACGTCTTACCGTATTTCATCGGAAAATAATAATTTCGAGAACTTGCGGATACTTTTTATGAGATCTCCAGACAAACAAAGGGCTACCCCTCTCTCTGATCGCTTTGCAGTCCAACCTGCTGTCTCAAGCGTTACATGGTACGCGTTACTCGTATGATTTCAGATTATGGAGTAAGATTCAGCTGGTATTTCGAATTGACTTCCTTGGGAAATTCAAAGGAGGAAAGTGTAAAAAAAGAGGGAGAAGAGGTAGAGAAAGAGGAAGAAGAGGAAGAAGAGGAAGAAGAGGAAGAAGAGGAAGAAGAGGAAGAAGAGGAAGAGGAGGAAGAGGAGGAAGATGAGGAAGATGAGGAAGAGGAGGAAGATGAGGAAGAAGAGGAGGAAGAAGAGGAAGAAGAGGAGGAAGAGGAAGAAGAGGAAGAAGAGGAAGAAGAGGAAGAAGAGGAAGAAGAGGAAGATGAGGAAGAAGAGGAAGAAGAGGAAGAAGAGGAATAAGAGGAAGAAGAGGAAGAAGATGAAGAAGAGGAAAAGAGAAAAAAGAAGGAAAGCAAATTCTTCTCATTAATCTTCTGATTACTTTTCATCTTCTCTTTCTTCTTCTTATCTCTCCTTCCTTATTTTCATTCTACCTCTTCAACTCCTTCTAATTTCTTTTCATGTCCTCCTCACTTTTCTTTTCGTCTTTCCTCCTTTCTCTTTTGCCAATTCCTGATACCAATTTCTAATCAATGCCTGCGATACACTAGATTGAATGCAAGTGAAATTTCCTGCAAATTCCAAATAGAACAGTTCACAATGCTCCTAGAATTTGAGAATCAGGATACATTTGGCAACAGTCAAATGTGCATAAGGCGTTTTTACTCTAGCACGGTACGTGGCGGAGCTTTGGGTAATTTCCTCACGCCATGTGCACGCTCATATTTTCTGGAAAAAAGTTGCAGCAGCAGATTCTGGAAATTACTTTTGTACGTATTTCAGTCAAACGAAACTATGTGCATTAAGGGATGATCTCTGAAACCCATAAGAATGAATGAATAACAGGGCTCACGTCAACATACACATAGTTCCAATTGGCAGAGATATACGTCCTTTGGATCGTGGCTTGAACCGACGATTGCCTTGTTGTAATCGTCATTGAATTTTCCTGCACTTTATGAAAGGCTAGAATGGAATTAAAAGCTGCATTGCTGTTGTGGGTAAAAACGTCACAGTATTTCATCTCCTGGAATATCGAAGGTTAAAAAAGACCCTAAAGAAAATAAATCTATAGCTGAAACCATCATTGAATTAAAATAATTATGATCAACCTCGGACAAGCAACTTTAACGGCTCTCAAGCCGCTAAAACTGCCTAAGCAATTATTTGAAGGCGAACTCGACTAAGTAAGAACGGATTTTGGAGATTCCTATGGATGCAAAAACAGCCATCAAGGCGTGCGTTTCACGCGATACGATTTAAGACTTTAACTGAGAGAAGGTATGCAGCATGAAAGTTTTACACGTGCTTTTATAATGTTTGATCAGTTATGAAACGACGGGTAGTAAGCATTATGAAAATTAGTACCATTGGATAATTGAATCAGTGAGTTCGAAAACACACTAACTCGGGTTTTTTTTTAGATTTTCACTTTTTTACGGTTTGGTAACACTCGTGGATAGGAGCATGTGCCCGCAAAAGGAAATTTCGAAATTGCAATCAGAAGTGCTCGAAACAGCGACAGGAAAAGGGAAAAATTGAAGTATTTCATTGGAAATACCAATTTTTGGCCATTTCAAGGGAAACGGATGACCATCCGATATTGAGGTTATCTTTTTTAGGTTCAGTATACTTTGCACCAACAAGTTATATAAATATTCAGGCGTTATTCAGGTCGAAAAATATAAATGTTTCAGGGCAGACTATGAAAAATCAGTATCTGAAAGTCGGTGAGAACGAAAACACACCAACTCGGAAATTTTCATCAAGCACGGTGTATCGATTTCAACTTGGTGCTTTACAATGTCTCTAAGTACTTGTCCTTTGGCACCAAAAAGGTTTTTCTTAAACTAACTTCTTCACCGCTGCGCCGTTTTAGGAGTTTCCTGAACAATTTTTTTTTTTCCGAGCTGATGCGTTTTCGAACTCACTGATTCAATTCTAGTCTTTAGGTTGGCAGCCCTTTTGGGCCCTAAGAGCTACACGACCTGATCCAAACTAACCTTCAAATGTTTGAACTGTCCATACTCCCCTAAAAAGGCACTCCAGACAAAATCACAGGACGCACAAAACACGCAACATGAGACCCGGCTCCCACCCGCGCTTGCGAAGCTCTCTCGCGGAAGAAGTTAGCTTAATAAGATAAGTGCATCTATCAGCTTGCCGAAGTGACTTCGGAACAAAGTGAGAACGTGATATATTTAATGCCGCTTGACTTTCTCGCCGTCTCGATCCGCGCCGCTCGGCCGGGTGGAAAAAAACCACTCTGAAACGTCGTATCTACACTCGAAAACGTCGTATCTACACTGAAAATAAGCCTTTTTTCCGGTGTAACTCCGTGTTTCCCGAGGCTCCCGTCGAGACGGTGATACGATTTGGGTAAAAGTCGAGGAGCCGCCCTCGAGTACGGGGTAAGTCGATTTCGACACGGACGTCTACATGGAAAAGCTTTTAGCTTTGCTGCAGCTTTGGCGGGTACACCTGAAAGTTAGCAGCCGATCTCTCGACCTACGCGTAATTATCCTGTTAAACGATAAAGTACCGAGGGATGGACTTGCCGACAGTCCAGCGACGATTAGGTTGTATTCGTGCACTGAAAATCTTAGAGTTGTTTCCAAGCCAGGGTGCCTACTGAAACAGGCTGGTCAAAAATAAGTACTCTTACAGTGATTTTTCAGTACCTCCATTTGAGGAAATCAGAAAAATTTCAAAAATTTGAAATTGCGACAAAAATGACAAACAATTAAAAGAAGGTCTATCGGCTGAGCGCTTAAAAATGTTTGGACCTGGAAAGACAAATACCCGGTCAAACTTTCAAATCATTTTCGTTGCTCTCATCATATTCTGCTTGCCATTTTGACGAGAACACACACCATGATGTTTGAATTCGCATGTTGGTTGATGGTCCATTATTTTTCATCGTTCCACCTCTTTATCTATCTCTTCTTCCACCTCTTCTTCTTTCGTTACTTCCTCTTTCTCTGGCCCTCATTCCTTTTCCTCCTCTCCTCGATCTTCAGCTCTTATTGGGTCTTCCTGTTTATCTCATTTCGCCTTTTAGTGTATTTGCCGAAGAAAATACAATATTTTTCTCTGCTTTCTTTCATCACTTCTTCCTCCTCTTGTTTCTGTTTCCCGACTGTTTCTTCCCGTTGTTATTTTTATGGTAACAATTATTCCAGTCTCAGTAATGATTTAGGATCATTGCTCGAAATTCACCTCGGAGTTTCAGGAGCCATGTGGCGCATCAAGCTCAATTTTTAGGGACCAAATTGACTTTTTGCCTTTGTATCACGGCGCATTTATTGACAAGTTAGACACAAGATGTTTTAGTTACAGAACTAGTAGCTGTTACTTGGGGGAAATTTCGAAAAATCACCAAACAGAAAAACTATGATTGTTTTTTTTTTTTGGGGGGGGGGCAAGTTTTAGGGGTCACGATGACGCAGAGCCTTCATTTTTTAGGCGCTATGACCGATTTCTTAGGCGCATTTGCGCGTTGGCGCCTGTGAATTTCGAACACTGTTTAGGATTGTCATGGATCAAAGCCTTGTTACTTAGACTGAACTATAATTCACCACAAAATTATCATTAGTTTTTAAAAAAAATAGTAGGGCCTAGAATCCACGATGAGCATTGTGAAAGAGCCAACTTTTTCCCCCAAGAGAGCAAAAATAATTAAATAATACGAAAACCCGATATCGGGGCGTTTAAATTCGTTAAAGATTCAAATCCAACGCCTCCCTTTTATCAAAAGTTCCGAAAAGGCTGAATTCGGAGAACTCCCCCAAACTGGGGGGGCTCTAATCCCTCAATCCCCGGGAAAAGCCCATCATCAACAAATTGAGTCATTTATTTTTCGAAAGAATATCCGGGCCGATCCCGACTCTTCGATGGCAGTGGCGTGGCGTGTTTTGCGATATATCGATTGATCCGTCATTCAAACCTATGGAAAAAGATCGATAGAAAGGGTGTTCGCGTCGAACTCCTTGATAATCGATTCTCTACCATAGCATCGAATAGGAAAATATCGATAATCGGTCATTTACGCCGCGCTCGATGAATAATGAGGAAGCCGCGGGTGTCATTTTTACTCCGAGCCAGATTACGGCAGAGTCAACATCGGCGGGTGTATTGTTTCGGGGCCGATCAGAGCAGCGTTGCCGGATCTCCGAGAAAAAATGAGAGGAAGACGGGAGGGACCAGGACTTCCCGGGAGATTTGGCGGAGACTCGATCAATTTCCCGGAAGCGTTTAAATACCGTGTAAGTTTGTTTGCTTAGCCAATTTGCGGCGTAATCTATCCCGGACAGGATAGACCTCCTCCTTCGGAAATGTGCCCAACTTTCCCGTTTTTTCATCCCCAGCTGTCACCCTTGGATTTAAATCCCTCGGATTCTTTTTTTTCTCCCCTCCGCCGAAGTCAGTGTATTAGCGAGTCGGCCGGCAGGGAGCGTGTGTCGGGCAAAGGGGTATACTGCCGTGCTAAGAGAAACGCCAAATGAACCTTCAGGCGTTGCCAAATTTCCTTAGATTCAATACAAATTTATTGGGAAAGATGCCAATATTTTTCTTCCAATTTTCTAGACGATTTTGTCCGCAATTTCATCAAAACCATCTGAAAATGTTAAGAAAAATTATGCTCAACTTTCCTCAAAAATACGTGTTTTATCCGAGGAAATTTGGCAACTCTCGAATGTTCATACGGCGTTCTTCCTTAGCACGGCAGTAAAAAGGGGTGTTGCCGACGCGCGACATACACTGCCGTGATCCCTCAGTAGTCCCTCAGTAGTCCCTCAAACACTCAAGCACGAAATTAATCAAATTTCTGATACCTGCAAATTCGTCGCTTTCCTCAAGAAAGAACGTAACTCCATTTCAGTGATGCCAAATTTCCCCTTGCAAATTGCATATTAACTGGGAAAATCTTGGACGTTCCTAACTGAAAATTTCACTGATTTTCCCTGGAATCTCATGTAAAAATCAGGAAAATGTTTAATCAAAATTGCATAGAAGTACAACTTCATCAAATTGATAATTGTTTGTGCCAATTTGGCAACCTTGGAATGGAGTTACGTTCCTTCGTGAGGAAGACGGACATATTGCAATTGCTTTATTTTGCACTACATATTGCAATTTGGAACTATAAATTCTAGCCCGGTTTAAAAACAACGTGTGTGCCATTAGTTTCTCTATGCACATAAGTCTTTTTTCCAGAAGAGCCAGAATTTATAGTTCTGAATTACAAAATGCAGTCCATTTGTTACCCTGCCTAGTGATCCATTCCATCAGTACGTTCGGAGTCCATTTCTTAGCTAAAAACTTCCCAATTAATGGAGTTACGTCCATACCCAGGAGTCCCCAACAGAAAACTATATAACAGCAATATTTAAGTGTGACGCAAAAGTGCCGTGGGAACCTGCTTGGAAAAACCATGCAGAACTTCCATTCTTCTCCATTCTTAAATTTGCCTTAGTCTTTAAATTTGTCCTAGGGGTCCATTGAGACAAAGACCCCTCGGATTCCTTATAAAAAGAGAACTACATGCGAGGAATTGCAAAACGTAGCAATGGAGATAGGCGGTTTTGCATCCAGAGTTCGTCATCCTCTCCTGACCACTGCAACCACCCTTACGAAGAGATATTCGGACGAGCCGGATCACCCTCCCCCCCTCCCCCCTCACAACCTCCACCCCTCGCAGACTCACCGAGTGCCAAATGCAGATAGAAACGCTTCAACGAATCCTCCACTCCGCGCCATATTATATATTATTGTTTGCTTGATTAAAAGGCCTCCTCTCCATTATTCCTTTCACCTCACCACGGTCAGGGGGGAGGGAGAGGGGGTGAAAAACTCCCGAATTCGCCCCGCTCTCGAACGCTCGTAGAATTTCTCTAGGGGTTCTTTGTACCCACTGCGGAGCGATGCCCGGGGTTGCAATAATCCCATTGTTTTAAAACAGGGGTTCCCAAATTGTTTCAGCCTCCAAAGACTGTTCTTTTTCAGTACTTTTTTTTCTGAAAATTGAACGGGGCACTAGGCGAGGTTCGAATCGGCCGTATTTATGCTAAAAGGAACTATGTGCATAGTGACTGCGTGTGACATAGTTCCTTTTAGCATGAATACGTCCAATTAAAGCATTCTGATACGTGCTTTCTTATCAAAATTTGACGTAGAATCGCTTTATCTATAAATTTTTATAATCTGCCCGCTGGTGTCAAGAATTTTAGCTCTGACTGTTACGTTTTTTGGTAAGCGGATATTTGAGAACCTTTCATTTTTTATTGTTGTATTGTATAACTTCATCCCTTTGAATTTTTTGTACTTGAAATGAAAAACGTCTCGGTACATCAAGGCAAAATGGTGACTGGACTAAATCGCTTTTGGCCTCAGGCAATGGTCAGTTTAAGGCCCAATTCCGTAGAATGAACGGGGCGAGAAAACGCCTTCAACAAGCTGCCTCCATATAGCACTAAATGATACCACTATTCGTGCGTCATGGTGGTGATCTTGCATAACCGGGCAATTGAGGGAGAACCATTCTGTGACGCTCTGAGACTCGGAGGAAGAAAACAAGTAATGAATTGACTAATGGCAACCCATGAGAGACCCTAAAAGTTAATCCATCATTCGCCCACCATCACTTAATCCATAAAAATCACCCGTTTCAACAAATAGGGTAGCTCCATTTTTCCTTCGCCTTTTTTATCTACATCTTTGTCTATCAAAATTAATAAGTCTGAAGATGCTTTAAAAGCCACGTCTGTCAGATTAGGGCTAGTTGCTGTGTGTTTCACTTTCCTGTTCTCTAAACATTCCGTATCGTTTGCATCAATTTGACGGACGAGTAGGCGAGAGAAAAGTTTAATGGACCACTGTAGATAAGGTGCAAATTCAAGCATTGAGGTTTTTTAGACTAAGGGGTAAAATGATATTGGGCTATCTTTTGGGTCTCTCGCGGGTCTATTACTCTTTTGCCCGCCCACTTCCACAAAAAGGATAGCTCCATTTTCCCTTGGTCCCTTGAGTCTATCACTTTCTGGAACCGAACACAACAAAAAAAAAGCTGAGCTGAAAATGTTTTCTCCTTGGAATAAGACCCTTTTCCGCATTTCATCACATTTGAATCAGTGAGATCGAAACCACACCAATTCGGTAACTCGACAATGCGCAACTTTCATTAAAGACGGCCAATTTTTATAAAGGTTATTGAAGTTAGCGCCACTATTCCAACTTGGACCTTTGAAATGTCCTTAAGGTGATTCGATGGACGCCATATTTTCTGTCAGAACGGCATGCGATATATCGCATCAATTGGTTCCATTTTTTCAGCTACTCGTCAATTTTCTCCAATTTTGAGATCGCCATTCTGTTGTCAGGAGACTAAAGCACTCACTTACCAATTATATCAAAGAAATTAAACGTAATGAAGGCGTGGTTTTTTCAGAGAGATATAACATCGCATTCGATACTGATATCGAAACTGCACTCGAATGCTATATTTTCTCTCTGAAAAAACCATGCCTTTATTACGTTGAATTTCTTCGTTAAAATTGGTAAGTCTCCAGACGACAGAATTGCGATCTCAAAATTGGAGAAAAATGACGAGTAGCTGACAAAATGGAGCCAATTGATGCGATGTATCGCATGCCGCTCTGACACAAAATATGCCGTCCATCGAATCGCATATCGACGGTGAAACTACCAAACCACGTATCTCGGTTTGCGACGTCGCAGACTTCCTGTCATACTTTTTTTTTAAATGAGAAACTACTTAACATCCAGTCTTGAAAATTTCTGTGATTTTTCCTCTTTGTGCGGAGAAAATTCCGTGAAAATTTCAAGGAATGATATTGATTTGGTCTACTTCAAGAAAATAAAATGTGAGCGTAGATTTTCAAACACCGCAAACGAGATACGTGGTTTGGTAGTTTCACCGTCGATATTCAAAGCTGCAGAAATCCGTGGACCGCAGTTTGGTAGCCCCCGCCTTTATCACTTTCATCGAAGAGTAAAGTAAATTTGGCAGCGTCGGCGATGAATCAAACCCTTTCGGTGCTCGCTGGGAGAGTCGGCCGAGTTGGGAGGCCCAGATAAACACAACATCTCGCGAAACTAAATTTGTTTTAAAGTAAAAGCCCCCTTGTTGAGAGTGACCGGAGGGCCTCGGAGATGTTCCCGGCCTGGCCGCGACCGAAACTGAGGGCGGTTTTTGCGGTGTTGCTCCGGGCTTTCTCTTTCTTCACACCCTCGCTTAGGGGATGATACCGCACCAACTTGAAGTGGACCATTTGGGGATCGTCAAGCAAACCAGCCAAATTTACACTCATGACCGTATTCATCATCGTCCTCAAACAACTGCTTTCCTGAGAGGGCCCTATATTCTTCTTTGTCCTGGCAAAATAACGCAACTCAAATTGGTTTGCATTTTGCAAAAAGGAACAAGGATCATTGCAATGTTGCTAAGATTGAGCGACTTCTTTGGTCTTGAAAGGAAAACCTGATTATCCATTAACAGTCTCTATTTTACTTGCTAAAAACTGTAAATTCAAGACAAAAATTTCCCCCGTAAATTTCATATTTTTTCATGGTTTCAGTGATTTCATTGCAAAGGATGAAAATGCAAAATCTTTGCATCGTCGCATTTCTTCTGGTTCCTTTTTGCAAAATGCAATCTAATTCAAAGTTGCTAAATTGGCTTACACAGTTCGAATGTACCTGTATAATTTTTGTTGAAAATTCATCTGATTTTTGCATGCAATCAGAGGAAAACTGGTTGGAATTTTCAATTGGAAAATACGAAATTCTCCCGGTTAAAGAACAATTGGATCGCATTTAGCAAGAGGGAACCAGCGCAATTACAGTGTTGTTAAAATGTTGCTTCTTCGTACTTATCTGAAAAATTTCCCAAAATAGCAAATGGAGTTTGCATCTCGCCAAAATATTGTTAACTTTATAAAGTTTAGATTAAATTGCGTACGAAATCGTCTGAAAATTTTGGAAAATAATATTCACGATTCTTCCAGTAAATTCAGTTTTTATTGGAAGAAACTTGGCAACGTCTGAAAGCTCATACGGCGTTCTTCCTTTTTACGGCAGCATGGTCTGTTAGTTTCACGAGTCGATTTGATCCGAATCTTCCTGCTGAAGAAAATCGTCTCATTTTTAAGGCCTAGTCGACTTTTAGTTGAACGCCACTGAATAATAGCATAGCGCACGGGATGATTTCGACCTAGCTTTTCCGGGCAAAAGCGGGGACTCTCAATCAGCATTAGGAAGCTTCCCCTTATTTATCATAATTTCTAATTCCGAAAACGGTTTTTTCGAAGCGGCCACTCTCGAGAAAGGCAAGGAGCGAGGAACTCGGCCACAAATGAAATTATTATACGGATGAAGAAACTTTTTCGCTTTTCTGATTCTTACCCTTAAAACCGCCGCGCCGAAGCGTCGTTCTCCTGGGGGTTTCACTGCAGCGTTGCCAACTGGACGGCATTTTACAATGAACCGAAAAAATGTGAAGTTGATTCAACATTCTGGATGTGAAAAAAAGTGTGCGAGAACTTATTACAACTTTATTAGAACTTAAACCGAACTTTTTTCCTGCGCCTACTTTGATAAGATGTTATTTAAAGTCCGTCATTGATACGTACATACAATGGAGATGTTGCATGCGTGAGGGATTTGCGATTTGACCACTGATTCTTATGTAAAAGTTCGCGAGAACCACGATGGTGCCACTGGTTTTCTCTGAAATCAACTCCCACGCTCAAAAAAGCTCTCAAGTTGAGGTCAAAATGGAGGAGATATCCCACGCTATCCTGAGAGTCCACCTCTGCATCAAGATGAACTCTACATGCAAAGATGGGGAGCAAATATATTAGCAGGGTTGCCGTATTTTCAGTTTTGGAGTCCCCAAATAAAGTGGCAGCCCAGTCAATGTATTTGTTCCCTATCTTTGCATGGAGAGTTTGTCTTGATGTAGAGGTGGACTCTCAGGACAGCGTGGAATATCCCCTCCATTTTTGCCTCAACTTGAGAGCTTTTTTTGAGCTTAAGAGTTGATTCCAGAGAAAACCAGTGGTGCCATAGTGTTTCTCGCGAACTTTTACGTAAGAATCAACAGTCAAATCGCAAATTCCTCACACATGCAACATCTCCATTCTATGAATTTTGAAACCGTTGTTAAATTTGGCAACGATGCGAGAACCGAGGAATCCTTTCCTCAGGAATCCACTACCCCTGAGATGCGTCCTACTTCTAACGGAAACACATCAGCGGCTTGGCATTAAGTTACGTCACGAAATTTCGGGACTCAAAGGAGCTGGCAAACGTATCTCTTACCCCAGGAACACTGAAACCTCCTTCTGTATTGCTCTCCAGAATGTTTTTCATTTGTTTTATTTTTTCAGAGATCCCTCGATTTTATACTGTTATGAATAATCTTGCGCGCAGCTTTACTAAAGCACATTTCAATGCATACGCGATGAGGTAAAAATCAGGATGAGCGCAGGGTGTAACAATTCAAAAATAAGGGTACTGTGCGCACCAGCACCTTTATTCACATCGGTTGGTAGTGAATATATTAGTATTCGTCGGAAATAAACTCACCTACAGGAATTTACAGATGAGATTAGCCATTATAGGAGAAAGGATAGTTACCTGGAACAAAATGAAAAAGCGTACGATTAGAAACGGCGATATTTTTCAGTTATGAAGCAAAAGAATAACACATACGTGATCGAATCTGTGCAAAGGGACTTCTGTTTTAGTGTCCGGCTATTAATCCGTCATGTTTTAATATTCTGTAGCCTAGTTGTTGATATTTTGTGTTTGTCGGGTGGATATGGACGGCAAAGGTCGAATGGCGAGGCGTGATTGGTCGTCTATGTCTTATCGCTGTTTTGTCGATTGGAATGGACGACATTCTGTTCGAAACTCCACAGCGGGCCGATTATTGAAATTGATAGACAAAGATATAGACAAAGAAGACATAGGGGGTATAAAGCAATCCTATTGGTTGAAATGGGTGGTTCTCATAGACTAAGGGGGAAAATGATTGACTAACTGTCGGGTCCCTCGTAGGTTGCCGTTAGTTAGTCTATTACCTACCTTCTTTGTCCATTGAAACCACCCGCTTCTACCAATAGGATCCCTCCAAATCCTTTTTGTCTTCTTTGTCTATTGCTTTGTCTATCAATTTCAATAATCAGCCCGCTGGTGTCTTTATTTTGTCGTCCATTCCAATCGACAAAGCACGAAAAACCAGCAATAAGACATTACAGGGCCGGATTTACCTTCTTGTCGCCCATGGGCCGCCTGTATTTTGCCGCCCCATCTCATTCGTTTTGAAACATCCATACAAACCATCAGGTGAACGTGCCGGAGGAAGAAGGGTACATAAGACGCGCCCACTCGCGTTTGGCACATTTTTTGTGAAAACCCTGTCAACACTAGCAAAAGTTCACGGAACCTTGCTCGAAAATTAAGTTCCGTAGACCTATCTCTGTGTGGACGATGCCTTTCATTTATAAGAAAAGAACGAAAAAATTATGAATAAGAATAAACATGAATGTGGTCTGATGATCTTAATTTCCGCCACCGCGCCAACCGCACTGTGTTTGGCGCATTGCGTGAAGTATCCCTACAGTCTTGTAGGCGCTATGCGTTTCACGCTGACCGCTGCTGACCAAGTGACCGCACTGTTTATGGCGCAATGCGTGAAGTATTCATGCAGTCTTGTAGGCGCTATGCGAGTCGCGTCGACCGCTGCTGACCGCAATGTGTCTGACGCAATGCGTGAAGTATTCATGCAGTCTTGTAGGCGCTAATATGTGTTACATGCCGACCTCCGCGCCAAGGGCTTTCCCTTTTCATCTCAAGTCATGGGTTTTATCATTATTCATGGGATAGTAACAAATAATCAACAAATAAAGGAAACACCCACAAAAGCAAGGTCTTGTGTCCGGTACAGCCTCCTCTCTTTTCCGTTTTCCCCCAGTTTTTCATCCGTCCATTTAATGGTTCCTTTTGCTGTGTTTCGTTTAGAATCGGATAAGGGACAGGATATGAAACATTTCTTTTGTGCTCAACTTGACTTTCGTGAAATTTCACCCCTGAAAAGCGTACTTATTTGGTTGTCTCTTCTGGGTAAAACAAGCCCATTGACTGACAGCGCCGGTTTCCATGGCTTTCCAAGAACTTGTCACCCTGTTACGTATCGAGAAAATCACGAGAGATGGCGTAACAACATTTCCGAGTACATCAAGGTACACGAGCCAAAGGAACATCGATCGCACAAGTGCAGAAGTGGTGCGCTAATAAACTATGCTGATCAAGGATCCCCGGGTTGCCAAGCAACCCTGCAGGAGAGTCGCGCCGCACAGTAGATCGAGTCAATTAGAGAGGTCGGACATGAATTTTTTTACTAAAACATCAAATTTTGATGTTTATTTCGTCACATTTTCAACCTTTGAGGGGTGCACCTTGAAGAAAATTTCACGAGAAAACCAATAAAGCCACTTTCAGGACCTCAAAGTTTTGTACACGGAGAAAAAAAATTCGTGCGTGGGACCCGAAGTTTAGGTCATATGGATCTCTGAAGTTTTCGGATTGAGCATCTGAACGCTTTAGGTCTAGATGTCGAGGTTCGGATCACACATCTGAAACTTCAGTTCTTACATCTGAAGTACTTTAGTTGTGAGAACCGAAGATTTCGGATGGGAGAACCGAAGTTTTTCGGATGTGAAAACCGAAGTACTTCAGATGTAAGAACTGAAGTTTCAGATGTGTGATCCAAACCTCAGCAGTTGGACCTAAAGTGCTCAGATGCTCAATCCGAAAACTTCAGAGATCCATATGACCTAAACTTCAGGTCCCACGAACGAAGTTTTTTTCTCCGTGTATAAACGGAGTTATAAGCGTTTCAAGTTACTGAATTTTGTCCGACTTCTCTTATTGACTCGATCCACTGTGCACGGGGCCCCTTACAACCGGACGACGAGGACGGAATGGCAACTCTGGTACGGGCGATGAATAGCATCAATTTTAGGCGGCCGATTTCTATTTGCCGTCAACAAGGCGGAATATTCTATTATCCTCATTGGCTCTCAGCCTGTGTCCCGAATGAAAATCAGCGACGGGATCCACCCGGTTGGCCTTGTTTACATTGCATTGCCGCAATGTTGTCGAAAGATCCCGCCGTGCAATGGAGATGTTGCATGAGTGAGGAATTTGCGATTTAACTCACGATGCATATGTAAAAGTTCGCGAGAAACACGATGGTGCCACTGGTTTTCTCTGAAATCAACTCCCAAGCACAAAAAAAGCTCTCAAGTTGAGGCCAAAATGGAGGGGATATCCCATACGCTATCCTGAGAGTCCACCTTTACATCAAGACAGACCCTCCATGCAAAGATAAGGCGCAAAAAGATAGGGTTAAAAAATGAAATTCCCTGACATTTCCCTGATTTTCCTGTCACATTTTGGTAAAAATCCCTGAAAATTGTTACTAGATGGTTATAAATGCATAATTTCAAATTGTTTTCATTCAAAATCTATTGTTTGAAACGTCAAATCTAGACTAGAAAGCAAATAATGGTGAATTTTTCCCTGACATTTTCGTCATTCCCCTGACCATTCCAAGTTTTTCCTGACTTTTTAAAATTCCCTGACATTCCCCGGTTTTCCCGGCATTCCCTGACTGTGGCAACTTTGAGTCTCCTTTCGAAAAAAAAATAAAAGCGGAGATTTTGAAATACTCGTTTATTGCAGTTCACCGTCAAAATATCATAACAACAGAATCCTAACGTGTTAAAAGCATCCCGAATTGAATCAATACGTCCCTCGACACCGCCGAAAAGGTAAAGAGCCGCCCCGTCGAAAGCTGGGACGGACGGCGAGGCAACGTCGCCATATTTCCGCGAGAATCCCGGATAATCCACGCACACCGCAGAAATCCCCGTTCCACCTGACAACCTCGCGCTCGGAAGGAAGATGGATTGGGTAAGCTCGGCGTGAAATTATGATGGATTTGTATTGGGGAAATCCGCCGCCAGATCGCGCCGAAACGGCTTGAAAGTAGGCCGAATACTACTGCCACTCTCGGGGAAAACGCCGTATGAGCCATCGGGCGTTGCCAAATTCACCCCGACGAATTAAAAATTAACAGGAAAATTTGCATATATTTCTCTACCTATTTTTCTAAGGATACCATTCGCAATGGAGATGTTGCATGTGTGAGGAATTTGCGATTTGACTGTTGATTTTAATGTAAAAGTTCGCGAGAAACACGATGGTGCCACTGGTTTTCTCTGAAATCATCACCCAAGCTCAAAAAAAGCTCTCAAGTTGAGGCCAAAATGGAGGGGATATCCCACCCTAACCTGAGAGTCCACCTCTACATCAATACGAACTCTCCATGCAAAGATAGGGAGCAAATACATTGACAGGGCTGCCACTTTAATTGGGGACTCTAAAATTGAAAACACGGCATCACTGCTAATGTATTTGCTCCCTATCTTCGCATGGAGAGTTTGTCTTGATGTAGAGGTGGACTCTGAGGATAGCGTGGGATATCCCCTCCATTTTGGCCTCAACTTGAGAGCTTTTTTTGAGCTTGGGAGATGATTTCAGAGAAAACCAGTGGCATCATCGTGTTTCTCGCGAACTTTTACATAGGAATCAATGGTCAAATCGCAAATCCCTCACACATGCAACATCTCCATTGGATCTAAAAAGCCTGAAAATTTCAAAGAGAAATATGCATAACTTTCTTCAAAAATAAATATTTTCTGAAAAGAAATTTGGCAACATTCGAATGATCATACGGCGTTTTCTCTTCCGAATACGCCGAAAATTCCATCAACTATTTACGGTGAAATTTGGCGTCGGTGGCATATTGAAATACGGTCGCGCGTAAATATGATTCCGAACGGATCTCTACACCGGGTATTGCGTTTTGAGTAGAAACCGCGTATCCGACGATCGGGTTCTATTAAGGTTGTGCGGTTTTTGATCGGTGTCGCAGCGTATTGGAGTCGTGAGCAGGCTATGTTTTTCCACCCCCGCGACGCAATCTTTGTCCCCTCCCGGAAAAAAAGACAAATCAGGGCGAGATGAATCTGCGGTCGGGATCCAATTTTGATTCTTCCGGGTCCATAGACAAAAAAGGAAGGCAAGGTTTCCTTTCTACGGTTAATTCTGCAAACAGCGTTTCAAAATCTCCGTTCCTATTCAATTTTTTAAGGGTGAATTTGCAGATTTTATGACTTTAAATTTTAATGGAACAATCGTGAAGGCGACAAGAAAAATTGGAATGCATTTTGCAAAAAGGAATCAGAAGAATCGCGATGATGCTAAGATTGTGCATTTTCATCCTCTGCAATAAAATTACTGAAAACATGAAAAAATATGAAATTTACATTCTAATTTTGTCTTAAATTTACAGTTTTTAGAGAGTAAAATAGGTACTATTAATGGATAATCAGGTTTTTCTTCCAAGACAAAAGAAGTTGCACAATCGTAGCAACCAATGCTCCTGGTTCCTTTTTGCAAAATGCAATCCAATTAAAGAAAATTTCGGGATCGAATGAAACTTCTTGTTAAAGTTATAATATTTGAGAATTGTAGCGTCACATTTTAAGTGCCACGTTCTATCAACAGTCAGAGAATCTCCTGTAACTATAAAAGGGCGTCTCCTAAGTTTTGGACCGCGCCAAGCAGAAAAGAAAAAAAATCCACATCAGCTATGGCACAAATTTAACTGAGCAATTTAGTTTTATACATGAAAACGTTTGTGCCGATTTTTGAAAATTTCTAGGAATTCGCTTCTCACTTTTCAGACAATTAGCTGTCCTTTACACAAACATCCGCACAACCATTTCCATGTAAAAAATTAAACTGCCCTATTGAATTTGTGAAGAGTGACGGCTAAAAATATGATGAACAAACAACAACAGACCTAAAGGTTGAAAGTGAGTTGTACCGAGGGACCAATTGAAGAAATGATAGGAAAGAAAGAAAAGATGGAATAGGATATGAGGTATTGAAGCGAGACAAGTGAAGAGCCGCAGCGACCCCCCAATTTGCCTTGGCTCGGAAAATGAGAGTTAGAAGAGAAAGATTTGAGGTGACTGCAAAATTGATTTAATGATCTGGAAGAGATCCTGCTTGGAGTTTTTATTTTTACCAAACTCAGAGTGAATCGGCTACTATCCTTGTATAAACCTGAAGGGTTACCAGGCGTATAGTACACCGGCTTCTGCAATGAGCAGGAAAACCAGAAGGGTTTGAATATTGAGAGCTGTGTGCTATTGCACTTATTATTAATTCCAGATTCCGAAGAATTGGCTTCTCCAAATTGGAGGTGGTATACAAACTGTATGAGTCCGAAATAGAGATGACTTGAATGTGAATAATTTTGAATGCTGGAAAAGATGAATTTGCTTCGTTCTGTGTTATGATGACCGCTAATGCTTGACCTTGGTGCCAATAT
>NC_092801.1:18087401-18109109 GCF_918797505.1 Bemisia tabaci | reverse complement strand
ATTCTCGATATTCCTTCAATTGAAGCTATGGGAAATAATCGATTATTAAAGTGTTTGCTGCGAACACCCTGCTTATCGATCTTTTTCCATAGGTTTAAATGGCGGATCAATGTATACATCGCAAAGCGCGCCACGCTACTGGTCCAGTGGTCTGCATTCCCCGTGCACAATTTTGTAACGCAGTTTTTCGCCTAGATGGATAATTAGAGGTGTCATAATGCCGAGCCGAGGCGTGGAGTACCACGGCGGCGGCGGGAATGAATCTGAAAAAATATCGCTCTGCGCCGTTAATTATGTGCACACAAGTTTGCACCGAACCGAATCACAATGCTCTCTGTTTCCGCCCTCCGCGCCACGGTTAACTTTTTGGATGACTAATGTTAGTCGCCCCGAGATTTACGCGATTAAACTCACCTCCCAATGTGCATGCTAGGCAATTAGCGCCGTCCATACTGCGCTGCTAAGGCTATAATGCCGTATGTACATGTACGTCTTGCCGGATTTCACCGGAAAATAATGATTTCGGGAACTTGCGGATATTTTTTATGAAATTTCTGGACAGACAGAGGGCTACCCCTCTGATCGCTGTGCGGTCCAACCCCCTGTCTCAAGCGTTACATGGTGCGGCACGCTGTCCTTGTATGATTTCAGATTATAGAGTAAGATTTGGCTGGTATTTCGAATTGACTACCCTGGGAAATTCAGAGGAGAAAAATGTAAAAAAAAGAGGAGAAAGAGGTAGAGAAAGAGGAAGAAGAGAAAACAGAGGTAGAAGAGGAAGAAGAGGAAGAAGTGGAAGAAGAGGAAGAAGAGGAAGAAGAGGAAGAAGAAGAGGAAGAAGAGGAAGAAGAGGAAGAAGAAGAAGAAGAAGAAGAAGAGAAAGAAGAGGAAGAGGAGGAAGAAGAGGAAGAAGAGGAAGAAGAGGAAGAAGAAGAAGAAGAAGAGAAAGAAGAGGAAAAAGAGAAAGAAGAGGAAGAAGAGGAAGAAGAAGAGGAAGAAGAGGAAGAAGAAGAGGAAGAAGAAGGAAAGCAAATTTTTCTCATTAATCTTCAGATTACTTTTCATCTTCTTCTTCTTCTTCTTCTTTTCTCCTCCCCTATTTTTATTCTACTTCTTCAAGTCCTTCTAATTTCTCTTCTGGTCCTCCTCAATTTTCTTTCCGTCTTTCCTCCTTTCTCTGTTACTTCCTTCTCACCTCTCTCTCTTCTGCCAATTCCTGATACCAATTCCTAATCAATGTCTGCGATACACTAGATTGAATGCAAGTAAAATTCCCTGCAAATTCCAAATAGGGCAGTTCACAAATGTTCCTAGAATTTGAGAATCAGAATACATTCGGCAACAGTCAAAAGTGCATAAGGCGTTTTTACTCTAGCACGGTACGTGGCGGAGCTTTGGGTAATTTCCTCACGCCATGTGCACGCTCATATTTTCTGGAAAAAAGTTGCAGCAGCAGATTCTGGAAATTACTTTTGTACGTATTTCAGTCAAACGAAACTATGTGCATTGAGGGATGCTCCCCGAGACCCGTAAGAATAAATGAATAACAGGGCTCACGTCATAATACACATAGTTCCAAATGGAAGAGAAATACGTTCTTTGGATCGTGGCTTGAACCGACGATTGCCTTGTTGTAATCGTCATTGAATTTTCCTGCACTTTATAAAAGCTTAGAATGGAATTAAAAGCTGCATTGCTGTTGTGGGTAAAAACGTCACAGTATTTCATCTCCTGGAATATCGAAGGTTAAAAAAGACCCTAAAGAAAATAAATCTACAGCTGAAACCATCATTGAATTAAAAGAATTATGACCAACCTCGGACAAGCAACTTTGACGGCTCCCAAGCCGCTAAAACTGCCTAAGCAATTATTTGAAGGCGAACTCGAATGAGTAAGAACCGAATTTGGAGATTCCTATGGATGCAAAAACAGCCATCAAGGCGTGCGTTTCACGCGATACGATTTGTGACTTTAAGTGAGGAAAGTTATGCAGAATCAAAGTTTTACACGTGCTTTTATAATTTTTGATCAGTTATGAAACGATGGGTAGTAAGCATTATGAAAATTGAATCAGTGAGTTCGAAAACACACCAACTCGGAAAAAAAAAAATTGTTCAGGAAACAACTAAAAGCGCAGCGGGCGGAGAAGGTAGTTTTAAAAAAAAAACATTTTTGGTGCCAAAGGACAAGTATTTAGAGACTTTGTAAACTAAGTTGAAATTGATACACCATGTTTGATGACAGAGAATTAAGCGTTTAAAAATTTCCGAGTTGGTGTGTTTTCGTTCTCACCGACTCTCAGATACTCATTTTTCATAGTCTGCCCTGAAAAATTTATATTTTTCGACCTGAATAACGCTTGAATATTTATATAACTTTTTTGTACAAGGTATACTGAACCAAAAAAAGAAACCCGCAAAATCGGATGGTCACTACCCGTTTCCCTTGAAATGGTTAAAAATTGGTATTTCCAATTAAATACTTCGATTCTTCCCTTTTCCCGTCGCTGTTTCGAGCACTTCCGATTCCAATTTCGAAATTTTCTTTTGCGTGTAGATGCTTCTATCCATAAGTGTTACCAAACCGTAAAAGTGTGAAAATAAAAAAAAACCCGAGTTGGGGTGTTTTCGAACTCACTGATTCAATTAGTGCCATTGGATAATTCGAGTCTTTAGGTTGGCAGCCCTTTTGGGCCCTAAGAGCTCCATGACCTGATCAAAACTAACCTTCAAATTTTTGAAGTGTCCATGCTCTCCGTAGAGTCCCTTTATACTGAGAGTCAAGACAATGTGAATCCATTTCTGATTGGTTCCCGTATTTTAGGCCTTCACAGTGTCACACACGGGAATAAAGATTACATTTTCACCGATTGCAAAGATTATAATCTGGAATGGACCAGGGAATTACGGGTTCGGCAAGGAACAAACGGAATGAGACAAGGAACGGAGAAAGGAATTTGAGAATGGGCCGATTAAAGATTACAAAAAACGTTCAATTTGTGTAATCTTTATTCCCGTTTGTGACTCCATAAGGAGGTGTTATCTTGACTCTCAGTATAAAGGGACTCTAATCAAAACTAACGTTCAAATTTTTGAACTGTCCCATGCTCTCCCTAAAAAGGTACGCCAGACAAAATCACAGGACGCACACAACACGCAACACGAGATCCAGCTCCCATCCACGCTTCCGAAGCTCTCTCGCGGAAGAAGTTAGCTTAATAAGATAAGTGCATCTATCAGCTTGCCGAAGTGACTTCGGAACAAAGTGAGAACGTGATATATTTAATGCCGCTTGACTTTCTCGCCGTCTCGATCCGCGCCGCTCGGCTGGGTGGAAAAAAACCACTCTGAAACGTCGTATCTACACTCGAAAACGTCGTATCTACACTGAAAATAAGCCTTTTTTCCGGTGTAACTCCATGTTTCCCGAGGCTCCCGTCGAGATGGTGATACGATTTGGGTAAAAGTCGAGGAGCCGCCCTCGAGTGCGGAGTAAGTCGATTTCGACACGGACGTCTACATGGAAAAGCTTTTAGCTTTGCTGCAGCTTTGGCGGGTACACCTGAAAGTTAGCAGCCGATCTCTCGACCTACGAGTAATTATCCTGTTAAACGATAAAGTACCGAGGGATGGACTTGCCGACAGTCCAGCGACGATTAGGTTGTGTTCGTGCGCTGAAAATCTTAGAGTGAGTTGTTTCCGAGCCGGGGTGACTACTAAAACAGGCTGGTCAAAAATAAGTACTCTTACAGTGCTTTACACAATTTGCTAATTCAGCAAAATTAAATTGTACAAATAGCTTTTTTAACTGTTATAATCGCACTAATAGCGCTACATTCGCAATATATCCTGTAAAAACAGCAATTTATGAGGTGGCGAAAATCGCAATATTGAGATTGCTAAAATAGCGGTTTATTTTAGTAAGTTTCGCAACATAATCAGTAAAAAGAGCAAAACCATACGCTAATTCGGCAAACATTTTGCAAATCACACCAGCGACGATTAGGTTGTATTCGTGCACTGAAAATCTTAGAGTGAGTTGTCTCTAAGCCAAGGTGTCTACTGAAACAGGCTGGTCAAAAATAAGTACTCTTACAGTGCTTTTTCAGTACCTCCATTTGACGGAATCAGAGAAATTTCAAAAATTTGAAATTGCGACAAAAACGACAAACAATTAAAGGAAATTCCGGACCTTTTTAAGGCGTCTCCGCACTTTTTCTGTACTTTCGGATCGCCCTTAAAAAATCAGTACTATTTCCGGACTTTCCGGGAATTCCGGAATTGTAGACACCCTGCAAGCGTAAAAAATAAGCGGGAAAGCTCTGATATGAGATATTACAGACGCTCCGCAGTTCATGACAAGATGTACCTACGATAAAAAAAAAATTTAAAAAAACTGGTGACCAGGCTAAAATTTCACGAACAAAACCGAAACGTTTCGGCCGAAAATTCAGCCACCCTCAGTTGGATAGATAAAAAGAAAAATGGTAAAAAATCTAAAATAGTACCTGGCTGTACATTTCAAAGTTAGAATGTTGTTGTGACAGAAATTTTGATAGCACAATCAACATGACCGTGATAACCGGTTTGATCGAGGAAAACCGGTCGAGGAAATTTGGCAACGCCTAAAGGTTCATTTGGCGTTTTTCCTCAGCACGCACTGAAAAAAAATCTCATTGTATTTACTAGGAAAAGGGTAAAATTACCAAGAATTCAGGGTTCTCTTTGATCCCAGTTTTTTCTTGGTAAAATTACCATTTATGGAATTGGTAATTTTACCGAGAAATCTCGGTAATTTTACTGGACCTTGGTAAAAACGCCAATATTTTTTATCGACTGTGGTAGAATTACCGAGATAAAATGGCAAAGTTACCAGGAATTGATTACCAATAAGAGTGGTATTCTTACCTGAAAAAAAAAAACAGTAAAAATACCGGTTCTTAGGTAAGCTTACCAGTCTGTCTTGGTAAAATTACCAATAATTGGTAAAAAAGTGAGATGGTAAAGGTACCAACAGACCTTGGTAAAAGCGCCGAGAATTTTTTTTTTTTCAATGTGAAGGTTCATATGGCGTTTTTCCTTAGCACGGCGGTTTACCCCTTTGCCCGACACACGCTCCCTGCCGGCCGACTCGCTAATACACTGACTTCGGCGGAGGGGAGAAAAAAAAATAATCCGAGGGATTTAGATCCAAGGGTGACAGCTGGGGATGAAAAAACGGGAAAGTTGGGCACATTTCCGAAGGAGGAGGTCTCCCCCGTCCGGGATAGATTACGCCGCAAATTGGCTAAGCAAACAAACTTACACGGTATTTAAACGCTTCCGGAAAATTGATCGAGTCTCCGCCAAATCTCCCGGGAAGCCTGGGTCTCTCTCGTCTTCCTCCTATTATTTTTCAGGGATTTGGCAACGCTGCTCCGATCGGCCCCGAAACAATACACCCGCCGATGTTGACTCTGCCGTAATCTGGCTCGGAGTAAAAATGACACCCGCGGCTTCCTCATTATTCATCGAGCGCGGCGTAAATGACCGATTATCGATATTTTCCCATTTGAAGCTATGGTAAAGAATCGATTATTAAGGAACACCCTTTCCATCGATCTTTTCCCATAGGTTTGAATGACAGATCAATCGATATATCGCAAAGCGCGCCGCGCCACTGCCATCGAAGAGTCGGGATCGGCCTGGATATTCTTTCGAAAAATAAATGGCTCAATTTGTTGATGATGGGCTTTTCCCGGGGATTGAGGGATTAGAGCCCCCCAGTTCGGGGGAGTTCTCCGAATTCAGCCTTTTCGGAACTTTTGATAAAAAGGAGGCGTTGGATTTGAATCTTTAACGAATTTAAACGGGCCGATATCGGGTTTTCGTATTATTTCATTATTTTTGCTCTCTTCGGGGAAAAATCGGTTCTCTCACAATGCTTATCTTGGATTCTAGGTGCTACCAAATTTTTTAGAACTAATGATAATTTTGTGTTGATGTATAGTTCAGTCTAAGTAACAAGGTGTTGATCCATGATAATACTAAACAGTGTTCGAAACCCGCAAATGCGCCTAAGAAATCGGTCATGGCGCCTAAAAAATGAAGGCTCAGCGCCAACGTGCGTCCATCTGTTAGGGCGTGCGAGCGTTGCGATGCTGCTAAAATGGAGATGTTAGACGTGTAGATTGCAGGGATTTGCGATTAGACCATTGATTCTTGTGTAAAAGTTCGCGAGAAACACGATGGTGCCACTGGTTTTTTCTTAAATCAACTCCTAAGCTCATAAAAAGCTCTCAAGTTGAGGCCAAAATGGAGGAGATATCCCACACTATCCTGAGAGTCCACCTCTACATCAAAACAAACTCTCCATGCAAAGAAAGGGAGCAAGTACATTAGCAGGGTTGCCGTGTTTTCAGTTTTGGAGTCCCCAACTAATGTGGCAGCCCTGTCAATGTATTTGCTTCCATTCTTTGCATGGAGAGTTTGTCTTGATGTAGAGGTGGACTCTCAGGGTAGGGTGGGATATCCCCTCCATTTTGGCCTCAACTTGAGAGCTCTTTTTGAGCGTGGGAGATGATTTCAGAGAAAACCAGTGGCACCATCGTATTTCTCGCGAACTTTTACATAAGAATCAACAGTCAAATTGCAAATTCCTCACACATGCAACATCTCCATTATGCAATTTTTCATAGCGTTGGCGGCACGTGAAATAGTTAGGGAAAACTCAGAGCAGATTCAGGGAAAAATCCTTAACAGCGACGTCACCGTCGGATAAGTTACTTACAAGTAAAGAACTACGGTGCGCGATCTTAGCAGCATTGGAAGTCTCATACGCTTTTTTACGAATAAATACCTCATTTGTTCAATTTTTTGAACCACGAGTATCTTCCACTGGTAAAAAAAACACATTGGATCTAGAGTCCAGACTCTTGAAAACATTGACAAGAAAAAGGACTCTTGATTCAATCAGATTCAAGCTTAAATCAAAAGGAAATCCGCTCAAATTAAGAGGCTTGGTTCTTGATCGAAGCTTAAAACTGATATATTTTTTCTTGTCGATGTTTTTAAGAGTCTGAACTCTAGATCCAACAATGTGTTTTTTTTTCCAGTGTCGTGTTCAATTCACTAGTAGTCCTTCAAACACTCAAGCACGAAATTAATCAAATTTCTGATACCTGCAAATTCGTCATTTTCCTCAAGAAAGAACGTAACTCCATTCCAGTGATGCCAAATTTCCCCTCGCAAATTACATATTAACAGGGAAAATCTTGGACAATCCTGACTGAAAATTTCACTGAGTTTCCCTCAAATCTCATGCAAAAATCAGGAATATGTTTAATAAAAATTGCACATAAGTACAACTTCATCAAATTAATAATTTTTTGTGCCAATTCGGCAACCTTGGAATGGAATTATGTTCCTTAGTGAGGAAGACGACAAATTGGACTACATTTTGCAATTTGGACCTATAAATTCCGGCCCGGTTCAAAAACAACGTATGCGCCACTAGTTTCCCGATGCACACAAGTATTTTTTCAGATGATCCAGAATTTATAGGTCCACATTGCAAAATGCAGTCTGATTCTCCATTCTTAAATTTGCCCTAGTCTTTAAATTTGTCCTAGGGGTCCATTGAGACAAAGACCCCTCGGATTGCTTCTAAAAAGATAACTGCATGCGGGAATTGCAAAACGTAGCAATGGAGATAGGCGGTTTTGCATCCAGAGTTCGTTTTCCTCTCCTGCCCACTGCAACCACCCTTACGAAGAGATATTCGGACGAGCCGGATCACCCTCTCCCCCTCTCCCCCTCACAACCTCCACCCCTCGCAGACTCACCGAGTGCCAAATGCAGATAGAAACGCTTCAACGAATTCTCCACTCCGCGCCATATTATATATTATTGTTTGCTTGATTAAAAGGCCTCCTCTCCATTATTCCTTTCACCTCACCATGGGCAGGGGGGAGGGGGAGGGGGTGAAAAACTCCCGAATTCGCCCCGCTCTCGAACGCTCGTAGAATTTCTCTAGGGGTTCTTTGTACCCGCTGCGGAGCGATGCCCAGGGTTGCAATAATCCCATTGTTTTAAAACAGGGGTTCCCAAATTGTTTCAGCCTCCGAAGACTGTTCCTTTTCAGTACTTTTTTTTCTGAAAATTGAACGGGGCACTAGGCGAGGTTCCAATCGGTCGTATTTATGCTAAAAGGAACTGTGTGCATAGGGTTTGCGTGTGACATAGTCCCTTTTGGCATAAATACGTCTACTTGAAGCATTCTGATACGTGCTTTTTTTATCAAAATTTGACGTAGAATACGATTTGCGCGATAGGGCTCTAGACAACGTACGAATCAAAACGCTACGCCAGATGCCTTCTCTCCGAAATTTTAAAACGAAAACAAATCACAACTGTGAAGGTAACGTTCAATGTGCAATTTTACTCAAGTGCATATAGATTCTTGTTTTTTTTATGAGCGGGAAGTTGGAATTCATAAATCGGAAATCGTTAATATTTGGTACGAGTTACGTTCGGTGAGTTATGTTGTAAAACTCGTGTTTTGCGTCAAATTTTGATGACAAAAGATATACCTCAATTATTAGATTTGCACCTTACTACAGTGGTCCATTAAACTTTTCTCTCGCCTACTCGTCCGTCAAATTGATGCAAATGAGACGGAATATTTAAAGGACCGAAAAGTGAAACGCAAAACAACTAGCCCTAATCTAACAGACGTGGATTTTTAAGTACTGCTGACTCATTGATTTTGATAGACAAAGGTGAACACGGAAAAAAAAATTGCTGATTCAACAATTCAATTGCTAAAAACAGTGAGTGCAATGTTTCAACGCAGGTTTTACAACAAAAAAATGCTACTTTAACCACATTGTAAACTAATTTAACCACGGGGGTGGTTAAAGTAGCATTTTTTTGTTGTAAAATCTGCGTTGAAACATTGCACTCACTGTTAGTAGCAATTGAATTGTTGAATCAGCAATTTTTTTTCCGTGTAGACAAAAAAGGCAAAGGAAAAATGGAGCCACCCTATTGGTTGAAACGGGTGATTTTTGTGGATTAAGTGGTGATGGGTGAATGATGGATTAACTTTTAGGGTCTCTCATGGGTTGCCATTAGTCAATTCATTACTTGCTTTCTTCCTCCGAGTCTCAGAGCGGCACAGAATTGTTCTCCTTCAATTGCCCGGTTATGCAAGATCACCACCATGACGCACGAATAGTGGTATCATTATTTAGTGCTATATGGAGGCGGCTTGTTGAAGGCGTTTTCTTACCGCGTTCATTCTACGAAATTCGGTCTTAAACTGACCATTGCCTGAGGCCAAAAGTGATTCAGTCCAGTCACCATTTTGCCTTGATGCACTGAGACGTTTTTCATTTAAAGTACAAAAAATTCAAAGGGATTAAGTTATTTGATACAACAATAAAAAATGAAAGGTTCTCAAATATCCGCTTACCAAAAAACGTAACAGTCAGAGCTAAAATTCTTGACACCAACGGGCAGATTATAGAAATTTATAGATAAAGCGATAGACAAATAAAATGAAAAGAGCCAATGGAGAATTTGCAGGTGCGTTTGACATTTGACGAATTTCAAGGTTTAAGTTAAAGCTACTAGATGAACTGAACACGAGGATATCCTTGGTTTCTAAGTTGAACAATTACAGGAGAAGGTATAACAAAATTTCATAATTTTCAAAAATGTATGTGTTTGATTGGGTAATGCCACCTCATGGCGTCACATGACAGTGCTTTTTTTCACTTTTAAACCCATTTGCCTACCATTTTCCACATCAGAAAGAAATTGTAAAAAATACAGCATAATTAGCTTCCTAGCAAGCACTCAGCACTAGTTTAGCGCTCTAAGATGCAGCCATAAAAAATGTGCGAGCAAATGCTCCATTCGTTGAAACGGGTAGTTTTTTAGACTAAGGGGTAAAAATGATATTGGGCTATTTTTTGGGTCTGTCGCGGGTCTATTACTCTTTTGTCCACCCGCTTCCACAAATAGCATTGTTCCATTTTCCCATGGCCCCTTGTGTCTATCACTCTCCGGCACCAAACGCAACAAAAAAGAGCTGAGCTGAAATGTTTTCTCCTTGGAATAAGACCCTTTTTCACATTTAAGGTGATTCGATGGACGCCATATTTTGTGTCAGAATGGCATGCGATATATCGCATCGATTGGTTCCATTTTGTCAGCTACTCGTCATTTTTCTCCAATTTTGAGATCGCAATTCTGTTGTCAGGAGACTTAAGTTCTCACTTACCAATTTTAACAAAGAAATTCAACGTAATAAAGGCGTGGTTTTTTTAGAGAGAAAACATCGCATACGATACTGATATCGAAACTGCACTCGAATGCGATATTTTCTCTCTAAAAAAACCACGCCTTTATTACGTTGAATTTCTTTGTTAAAATTGGTAAGTGAGTGCTTTAGTCTCCAGACGACAGAATTGCGATCTCAAAATTGGAGAAAAATGACGAGTAGCTGAAAAAATGGAACCAATTGATGCGATGTATCGCATGCCGTTCTGACACAAAATATGGCGTCCATCGAATCACCTTAAATCTGATTGAATCAAGCGTATTTTTTCTTGTCGATGTTTTTAAGAGTCTGGACTCTAGATCCAATGTGTTTTTTTCCCAGTGAATGAAATTTTGAGGTTTCAAAAGTGGTTTAATTCATGGTTCTGACACAAAATATGGCGTCCATCGAATCACCTTAAACATATTCAAAGCTGCAGAGATCCGTGGACCACTGTTTGGTAGCCCCCGCCTTTATCACTTTTATCGAAGAATTACGTAAATTTGGCAGCGTGGGCGATGAATCAAACCCTTTCGGTGCTCGCCGGGAGAGTCGGCCGAGTTGGGAGGCCCAGATAAACACAACATCTCGCGAAACTAAATTTGTTTTAAAGTAAAAGCCCCCTTGTTGAGAGTGACCGGAGGGCCTCGGAGATGTTCCCGGCCTGGCCGCGACCGAAACTGAGGGCGGTTTTTGCGGTGTTGCTCCGGGCTTTCTCTTTCTTCACACCCTCGCTTAGGGGATGATACCGCACCAACTTGAAGTGGACCATTTGGGGATCGTCAAGCAAACCAGCCAAATTTACACTCATGACCGTATTCATCATCGTCCTCAAATAACTGCTTTCCTGAGAGGGCCCTATATTCTTCATTGTCCAGGCAAAATAACGCAACTCAAATTCAAGGTTGCTAATTTGGCTTACACAGTTCCATTCCTTACACGAATGTACCTGCATAATTTTTGTTGAAAATTTATCTGATTTTTGCACGAGATCAGAGGAAAAATGGTTGGAATTTTTCTCTTTCTTCACACCCTTGCTTAGGGGATGAATCCGCACCAACTCAAAGTGGACCATTTGGGGATCGTCAAGCAAACCAGTCAAATTTACACTCATGGCCGTATTCATCATCGTCCTCAAATAACTGCTTTCCTGAGAGGGCCCTATATTCTTCTTTGTCCAGGCAAAATAACGCAACTCAAATTGGATTGCATTTTGCAAAAAGGAGCCAGGAGCATTGCAATGTTGCTAAGATTGAGCGACTTCTTTGGACTTGAAAGTAAAATCTGATTATCCATTAACAGTCTCTATTTTACTCGCTAAAAACTGTAAATTTAAGACAAAAATTTCCCCCGAAAATTTCATATTTTTTCATGGTTTAAGTAATTTCGTTGCAAAGGATGAAAATGCAAAATCTTTGCATCATCGCATTTCTTCTGGTTCCTTTTTGCAAAATGCAATCTAATTCAAGGTTGCTAAATTGGCTTACACAGTTCGAATGTACCTGTATAATTTTTGTTGAAAATTCATCTGATTTTTGCATGCAATCAGAGGAAAACTGGTTGGAATTTTCAATTGGAAAATACAAAATTCTCCCGGTTAAAGAACAATTGGATCGCATTTAGCAAGAAGGAACCAGCGCAATTACAGTGTTGTTAAAATGTTGCTTCTTCGTATTTATCTGAAAAATTTCCCAAAATAGCAAATGGAGTTTGTATCTCGCCAAAATATTGTTAACTTTATAAAGTTTAGATTAAATTGCGTACGAAATCGTCTGAAAATTTTGGAAAATAATATTCATAATTCTCCCAGTAAATTCAGTTTTTATTGGAAGAAACTAGGCAACGTCTGAAAGCTCATACGGCGTTCTTCCTTTGTACGGCAGCACGGTCTGTTAGTTTCACCAGTCGATTTGATCCGAATCTTCCGGCTAAAAAAATCGTCTCATTTTTAAGGCCTAGTCAACTTTTAGTTGAACGCCACTGAATAATAGCATAGCGCACGGGATGATTTTGACCTAGCTTTTCCGGGCAAAAGCGGCGACTTTCAATCAGCATTAGGAAGCTTCCCCCTATTTATCATAATTTCTAATTCCGAAAACGGTTTTTTCGAAGCGGCCACTCTCGAGAAAGTAAAGGAGCGAGGAACTCGGCCACAAATGAAATTATTATACGGATGAAGAAACTTTTTCGCTTTTCTGATTCTTACCCTCAAAACCGCCGCGCCGAAGCGTCGTTCTCCTGGGGGTTTCACTGCAGCGTTGCCAACTGGACGGCATTTCAGAATAAACCGAAAAGAATGAAGTTGATTCAACATTCTGGATGTGAAAAAAAGTGTGCGAGAACTTATTAGAACTTTATTAGAACTTAAACTGAACTTTTTTCCAGCGCCTACTTTTATAAGATGTCATTTGGACCGCGTTTAACAGAAAGGAACCAAGCCACATCAGCTATTGCCAAATTTAACTGGGCAATTTAATTTTTTATGAGAAAACGTTTCTGTGGACTCCTTTGAAAATTTAAAGGAATTTCCTTTGTACTAAGGAGAAAATTCGCTGAAATTTGCACAAAAATCCGCACAGCCGTTTTCATTTAAAAAATTGAATTGCCAAATTAAATTTGGCGATAGCTGATGTGGCTTGGTTCCTTTCTGTTTAACGCGGTCCATTTAAAGTCCGTCATTGATACGTACACACAATGGAGATGTTGCATGTGTGAGGAATTTGCGATTTGACCATTGATTCTAACGTAAAAGTTTGCGAGAAACACGATAGTTCCACTGGTTTTCTTTGAAATCATCTCCCAAGCTCAAAAAAAGCTCTCAAGTTGAAGCCAGAATGGAGGGGATATCCCACGCTGTCCTGAGAGTCCACCTCTACATAAAAACAAACTCGGCGCAAAACGCGCACTGGCACCCACAAACCTTAGGGGCTACTTCACGCATTGCGCAATGCTTGAAGTATCCCCTTAGGTTATTATACCATTAGGTTATTATACGCCATTCTGAGAGTCCACCTCTACATCAAAACAAACTCTCCATGCAAAGATAGGGAGCAAATATATTGACAGGGCTGCCACTTTATTTGGGGACTCCAAAACTGAAAACACGGCATCACTGTTGATGTATTTGCTCTCTATCTTTGCATGGAGAGTTTGTCTTGATGTAGAAGTGGACTCTGAGGATAGCGTGGGATATCCCCGGCCATTTTGGCCTCAACTTGAGAGCTTTTTTGAGCTTGGGAGTTGATTTCAGAGAAAACCAGTGGGACCATCGTGTTTTTCGCGAACTTTTACATAAGAATCAACAGTCAAATCGCAAATCCCTCAAACACGCAACATCTCCAATGTATAAATTTTGAAACCGTTGTTAAATTTGGCAACGATGCGAGAACCGAGGAATCCTTTCCTCAGGAATCCACTACCCCTGAGATGCGTCCTACTTCTAACGGAAACACATCAGCGGCTTGGCATTAAGTTACGTCACGAAATTTCGGGACTCAAAGGAGCTGGCAAACGTATCTCTTACCCCAGGAACGCTGAAACCTCCTTTTGTATTGCTCTCCAGAATGTTTTTCATTTTTTTTTATTTTTTCAGAGATCCCTCGATTTTATACTGTTATGAATAATCTTGTGCGCAGCTTTACTAAAGCACATTTCAATGCATACGCGATGAGATAAAAATCAGGATGAGCGCAGGGTGTAATAATTCAAAAATAAGGGTACTGTGCGCACCAGCACCTTTATTCACATCGGTTGGTAGTGAATATATTAGCATTCTTCGGAAATAAACTCACCTACAGGAATTGACAGATGAGATTAGGCATTATAGGAGCACGGATAGTTACCTGGAACAAAATGAAAAAGCGTAAGATTAGAAACTGCGATATTTTTCAGTTATGAAGCAAAAGAATAACACATATGTGATCGAATTAGCGCAGAGGGACTTCTGCTTTAGTATTCCGCTATGAATCCGTCATATTTTAATATTCTGCAGGCTGATTGTTGAAATGATGTGTTTGTCGGGTGGATATGGACGGCAAAGGTCAAATGGCGAAGCGTGATTGGTCGTCTATGTCTTATCGCTGTTTTGTCCATTGGAATGGACGACATTCTGTTGGAAACTCCACAGCGGGTCGATTATTGAAATTGATAGACAAAGCTGTAGACAAAGCAGATATAAGGAGCATAGAGCGATCCTATTGGTTGAAATGGGTGGTTCTTATAGACTAAGGGGGTGAATGATGTACTAACTATCGGGTCTCTCGTGGGTTGCCGTTAGTTAATCTATTACCTACGTATTTTGTCCATTGCAACCACCCGCTTCCACCAATAGGATCTCTCCATATCCTTTTTGTCTTCTTTGTCTATAGCTTTGTCTATCAGCTTCAATAATCGGCCCGCAGGTGTCTTTATTTTGTCGTCCATTCCAATCGACAAAGTACGACAAAGCAGCAATAAGACATTACAGGGCCGGATTTACCTACTTGCCGCCCATGGGCCGCCTGTATTTTGCCGCCCCATCTCATTCGTTTTGAAACATCCATACAAACCATCAGGTGAACGTGCCGGAGGAAGAAGGGTACATAAGACGCGCCCACTTGCGTTTGGCACATGTGTATATGTATGAGCCGCTTTTACGGCGCGCTAGGGCGCTCTGCGACGCCTATTCTCCACAGGAATCTGTCATGGTAGAGATCCTCCGGAAGTTGGCATCTCTCCATCTCTTCGTGGATGCCCTCTACCCACCGTTTGGCTGGACGTCCTCTCCGTCGCCTACCTGGGGGGACCCACTCCAACACCTTCTTCGGCAACCTGGTATCAGCCATTCTCTGCACATGCCCATACCATACCAATTGCTTGGTCATGATATCGTGCACAATCGTCCCCTCAACGCCCATTATCTCTCGGACACGTTCATTCCTGACACGTTCTCTCCTCGAGATTCCAGCCGATCTTCGCCAGAAATCCATCTCGGTCGCCTTGAGCATTTCTTGGGTCCGCTTCTTCAACTGCCACACTTCACTGCCATAGGTGATAATAGGCTTGACAACAGAGTTATAAATCCTCTTCTTGTTGTCTTTGGAAATCCTTTGGTCCCAAAGGATCCCATTAAGCATGGCGATGGCTTTCCTTCCTAGAAGATTACGGTCCCGAATGGCCTGATCCAGCTTCCCATCCGAAGTCAGCTTCACCCCCAGGTACTTGTACTGTTCGCAACTTTCTATATGTTGACCATCCTTCCAAAAAAACAAAAATATGATTTTTGTACAAAATTTCGGCCCAATCCAAAAAATGTCACTAATTACCAAAAACAAAAAAAAACAAAAAAAAAACCAGGCACCCAAAAAATATGATGGCAGTACCGTTTGGATTCATCATATAAAAGGAAATGATATCAAAACGGCCCAATTTTCTCTTTCATGCCCATGCAATATACCAAACACCCCAACTTTTTTCACAAAAAAAATAAATAAATAAATAAATAAATAAATAAATACCTATAAGGTATGATGACCTGAACACGTTTATTGGATCCATCGCTTTAAAGGAGTATGATATCAAATCGGCCCAACTTCTCTGAAATATGCCCATCTCGGATCAATAATTTTTTTGAGACCTTCCGACTCATCGCTGAGGAGACACTGATCATTACTTGACCCTTAGTATATGTCCTTGTTTAGATGTCAAAGAGTTCCTTATGAGAACTGTAATGAATTTTTTTTCTTTGAAGAGATAAAATCAAAAAATCGTCATAAAATTGAAAAAAAAATTCGAAGAAAAAAAAAGGAATGGGCCGGCCGGCCGTACATACAAGTGGTAGATAATATAGGGTGATTATCGTCTCTCTTTCACATATACATGAACAAGTATCATCGTCAAAAGGAGGATCAGTCCTTCTTGAAATCGTCATTGAAAGATAGACTGAAAGATATTCACACATGAGTGAACAACTTAACAACTTTCAAGCAATGCCATATTCTTTGTTTGTTTCTGATAGAAGGCCTTACAAACTACTGAACCTTGGCGTATTATTGCGAATATTATGTGCCTCCTACTTGTACAATGCTTCTTTCTTAGCAACTTCATGGATGTTGGCAAGACCGGGTCGGTCACCCATGCCAAAATGTTGGGGCATACCAATGTATCTACATTTCCCCCTTTTTTTTTGTACGTGCCGGCCGGCCCATTCCTTTTTTTTTCTTCGAATTTTTTTTTCAATTTTATGACGATTTTTTGATTTTATCTCTTCAAAGAAAAAAAATTCATTACAGTTCTCATAAGGAACTCTTTGACATCTAAACAAGGACATATACTAAGGGTCAAGTAATGATCAGTGTCTCCTCAGCGATGAGTCGGAAGGTCTCAAAAAAATTATTGATCCGAGATGGGCATATTTCAGAGAAGTTGGGCCGATTTGATATCATACTCCTTTAAAGCGATGGATCCAATAAACGTGTTCAGGTCATCATACCTTATAGGTATTTATTTATTTATTTATTTATTTATTTATTTTTTTTGTGAAAAAAGTTGGGGTGTTTGGTATATTGCATGGGCATGAAAGAGAAAATTGGGCCGTTTTGATATCATTTCCTTTTATATGATGAATCCAAACGGTACTGCCATCATATTTTTTGGGTGCCTGGTTTTTTTTTTGTTTTTTTTTGTTTTTGGTAATTAGTGACATTTTTTGGATTGGGCCGAAATTTTGTACAAAAATCATATTTTTGTTTTTTTGGAAGGATATCACGTATTTTTGGTATGACTTCTACGAAGTATCAGGCAAAGAGAGTTCCCATTTTAAATTTAAAAGTTGTTCCCGCGGGCGCGAGGCAGAGAGGAAACGACCCCCCCCCCCCCCCCCTCGAAAGCGGCCCACCTTTTTTTAAGGAATTTCGTTCAAACCGCATGTCAATAATCTGTAATCGTTCTCGAGACATCAGTAAGGAAGGATCCATATTTTTGGCACACCCTGTACGTCACAGAAAAAAAACCGCAGGTCAGTATTGAAATCGTGACAAAGTTGGGTCACTTGACGTAATGCCTAATTCTCATTGGCTACGAACGATAGAAACTACAGTAAAGCGCATTGACTTATAACGCAATCTAGGTCGCGCGGTAGGTAAGACAGCTAGCGGGGTAAATCAGGGTAAAGACGCGCCTTCCGCTTAGTGGATACATCCGGATATACGAACGAAAAGTACCCGTATCAGGCAACGGCACTGGCATGACAGGCATTTCCATTGTCTCGGTCTCGGACTTGCTGGGTGTTGCTGAGTTGCCTATCGTCCCGCCTGAAGGGACTCTAGTCTCGCCGAAATTTCCTAATGCGCAGTCTAAGCCATAGATAGTGCATAGAGAGGTTATGATAATTATGTTATAGGCCGTGTATTGTTTCCAGGGCTGCCGATTCGTGAGTAATTACTCACATCGTGAGTAATTTGAGCACCGGTGAGTACAACGTGAGTAATGAGTAATTGGTGAGTAATCCGACGATCCGTGAGTAATCGTGAGTAATGCAAAATCCATGGGTAATTCTCAGTAATTCTCCATTTTTGGCGCGATTTGTGTGAGTAATCGGTGAGTAAAATTTGGAACGGTGAGTAATCGGTGAGTGAAAACAATGTCAATGTGAGTAAAATCGGGAAATGGTGAGTAAAAAGTGAGTAAAATTGAGAACGGTGAGGAAAATCGCGATCAGTGAGTAGCAAGTGAGTAAATTTTAGATTGGTGAGTAGCGTGTGAGTAAAAAATTCGCGAAATGTGAGTCCGAGTATCGGCAGCCCTGATTGTTTCGTTTGGAAATTTTGAATCGGGTTTGAGCAAAATAGCATTGCAATTTCAATTTCTCCTGGCTCCTGTCTCTTTTTCTATGTCATATTATTTCTGAAATTAATAACAATATAACTTCTTTAATGGTTTTCTCATTGTACGCACGAAACATTTTCAATTTTATGCTGCCCCGAGGAATAATACTTCCAAATGTGACCATTCTTGATTTTGCATGATTCCTTCTCTCTCTAGGTACCTTTTTCGTTGTGAGTGAGTTTTCTTTTATGATTCTCTGATTACTGAGGGCACAATGCTTGGGCACAATGTGCCTGAAACGGAAAGTTGCTACTTACTTGTTTACTATGTGCATTCCTATCCAGACATCATATGAAATCATCTTGGTACTTGCGTTAAATCTTTCCGTTCATAAGGAGATGGTATACAATAAACTTTAGTTGTGATGACATAAATTTTCTCAACTGCATGCTGATTATTGAAACTATGTCAGTACGACAAGGCAAGACACCCCTATCTTAACCGTGCAATATATCGCATTTCGATCTCTTATCAGACTGCTTCAAACTTTCAATAATCGGCCTGCTGCAATGAAATCCTTTTATAGCTTTCATCATTATGATTCTCCATTTGGCCATTCTGGTCAACTAGAGTCCACAAAGACACATTGACTTTAAACGAGCAACAGGGTGAAAGGGAGAGTGCCAGTTTAACTAATAATGGGTTTATTTTCAATGATAAATTTAACCAGTCTATTTAATGTCACACCTTCAAAGTGGGTGAATGTGTCAGGCAAGAACCCTGATAATCAACAACTTCAGAGCTGCTCTTAATATAGGACTTCTATGTAATGTTCCATCTCCTGTGTACAGTAGGCACAAAACCAGGATTTACATTAGAGGCATCACCTGTGTTAAGGGATACCTTTTATGACTTACATTATCCAACATTTTTTTTTGGATTCTTGGAACTAATGATAGAATGCAAGCTAAATTCTGCAGCTCAGTGCAGGACCTCTATCATTTACGCTGCTTATACCTAGTTATGCCTGCCAGGTCCTTTGACCATTCGAATCGCGCATTTCTCCGAGCTCCAATTTCATCATCAGTAATAACATTGCAAACGCGTGATACCGTCTCATAAAGACAGTAAGCAAAGTAAGTATTTATCAATATTTTTAGTTTTATGAGAGATGTCTCTAAAGCTATGGCATTCTGTATCTTGAGAAATGTGACCAGTTCACTCGTCATTGGAAAAGATAAACAATAAAAGTTGATGCTTCCGCAAGCAAAAATTACAGTTACCACAACTGAAATTTCGATCTCAATAGCATGAATCTTCTGAACTGTAATGAAACAGTTTGATAACATTTCATTTTCAGGAGCCTTTATCTGCCAATGCTGGTCATACAGAGTCAACAGCGATTGAGTTTCAGTGTGTTATCAGGGTACAACAGAGAATACCACTTTAATTTTTGGTTTTCCTTTCAATAACATTTCATTTTTATGAGTCTGTATCTGCCAATTCTGGTCATGCAGAGTCGGCTGCGATTGAGTTTCAACGCACTATAAGGGTAAAACGGAGAGTACAATTTTGATTCTTTGTTTTACTTTCAAGGATGGAAAAAAACAGTCCATTTTCTGTCACACCTTCAGGCATGAACTTTTCAGCTAAGGACTCAAATAAATGCCAACTTAGGAGCCACTTGTCATGTATGGTTCTTCTGTATTAGTCCGTCCCTTTCGTACCGTAGACCGAGAACCAGAGGTTAAAGTATAAACATCACCTACATTCAAGGCTTAATTTTATATCCTATGCTATGTGATCCCTCTCATACGATTCTATCGAGCGAATGATTCTGCCGGTAAGTTAATTATGTGGAGCACCATCATATCTATGCTGGGAATTGCCAGGGAGATTCTGCAACCATCCGATTAAGGTAACTCTCACATCAATACAGTGGCAGGTAAAGTAAGCAGGTATTTATGAGAGATTTCTCAACTCGGGCATTCAATGCCCACTTTCCGGCAAAGAAGATGCTCTGTTGATATACTGTTGCAGCCCAAAATATCAATTACAACTAATATTTTTAGTCGCCTCAGTCTCAATCGATAGCTTTCATTATTCTGCCAGTTCTGGCTACCCAAAGTCCACATCTAATGAGTTTTAACTCACTTTCAGGGTGTGCCAGAGAATTAATTCCTGTATCCATTTTCCGTGCTAAATGAACCAGCTAATTTTCTGTCGCACTCTCATAGTGGGTAAATTTGTCAGGCGAGGACTCAGATAATCTAGAGGTCAGGCGGCACTGATGTATTATATCGAACAGCTGCTCTGTATTATCTCCTATATGTGGTAAGCAGTGACGGCAAGTTTACGTCTCCAGGTACTGCAAATTTTAGCCGATGTATAGAGAGGTTATCATCAAGGATATCCTGCATTAGTTATAGCATTTCAATTTTATCAAACCAATGAAATAGTAGCATATAGATACATACCTTCTGCAGAGGTCAATATGAAAGACCTTGATTTGAAGAATTTTATCCAAATACAGGCAAATTAGACGATTCAATCAACTTCTGACACAGAATCAAGGAGACTTGCTGATAATCAAATTAACAGTAATGTTTGAAGTCAAGTATCTTGGATGTTGTGACATTGAGTTGATTTCATTAACAGAGTGCTGCGTAGCTTCTTTAAGAAGACACATACGCACGACTGATGGGTGAATGCGTAAACCGCGTTTCCAATATAGAGCATTACAAGTATATGAAAACATTGAGGCTTTATGCACCGATATAACATGATACACTGAGAAGAGACACATCAACTCCAGAGGAGTTCGGCTGCTAGCAAAATTTTAGGAGAAAGTGGAAACACAACTTCATCCCCACAAATTGAGAACCCGACAGACATCATCGTATTGAGGGAAAGGATGATTTTCTGGTGGATAGTTGTTGAATCTGATTAACGAGAAATAGTATCTAGGACTCACTATAATGGGATATCATCAATTATTCATGAACAATTACTTGTAAAGATCACTAGATCCGGGCCGCTGGGAAGAAATAGTATAAGTAGCAGGTTGCGATCTGAGTAGGTACTTACTGTAACAGCTCATGCAATGTAAGGGTGTGGGAATCATAAAAGGATTATATAGAAATGGATCCAGTTATCTTCGGCTACGATAAAATGGAAACACGCATCAATTAATCTATCTTCATCTTATTATTTCAATTAATCTATCTTCTTCGTATTAATTAAATATTTAAAGCCATAATAACAGTAGCATAACCTGAAATTTAACCTCTGGAGTCGGCGCTCACCATCCATCGCGCGGTTCTACAAGTTATTTTCAAATTCAAATGTGCTTGAAGAATTGAAGGACCCGCTCCTTCTTTCGATTATTTCTCCTTTCGACGTCTATGTAAGTCTGCAAAAGTACCAAAAGTTCCATCTCCAGCGTCTACAGATTTAAATTTTACCTAGTTTAATGGGTTTTATGCTACCATTACTTCCACAGCCGTGCCCCCAGGTCGCCTATTGAGAATACTAGAAAATGAACTATTTACCGTTATTTCTCCCTTATGTCTCATTTATGTCAAAATTCCAAAAATATGT